>NW_015164715.1:572845-578368 GCF_001447785.1 Gekko japonicus | reverse complement strand
AGTCTTCTTTGATCTATGGATGAGCAAATATTCCCCATTTAATTTCTTTTTATATTTTGTTTACATTTTGTCACTGGCTTTGGTTCTCATTTTTTCAACTCATTTGTATGGTGTACACAGGTACAGTTATTACATGCCATTTGTACCCAGTGTGCCCACTAAGCTGAGTTTAGTGTGAGCTAGCTCACAGTTTTTTAGCCTCCGACTCACACATTGTTGTCTTAGCTCAGGAAGGAGGGCTCCAGAGCAAACTAATTTAAGATCACTCACTCACAACTTTAATGCCAGTAGCTCACAAAGCAGAATTTTTGCTCACGAGACTCTACAGCGTAGAGGGAGCATTGTTTGTAGCTACAATGTATGGCTTGTGCATATAAAGTAGAATGCTGATTTGGTACAAAAATGACGTAGCACAGGGTTTGGCTTGCACAAGAGAGAAGCAAAATTGAAATGGGGACTTTTGGAGAGAAACAACCAGGATGAGAAGAATTCAGTGTCATCCCTGCCGGGAGCCTGCAAAGACACACAGATTGAGATGCTCTTGATTGTACTGGCACCCACTCCTGTTTACCCAGAATGGCCCAGTGCTGCAGTGCATGGCCCTATCAGGAAGAACAGTGTGGTTTAAGAGGAGAGTGGCTCCCTACCTTATCCCTTTCCTTAACCCACTTTGTACAGTGACATGGGGTGTGGCTGCAGCAGAGTGAATCCAACTGTGCATTTCCTCCAATGGAACGGCATTTCTGTTTGCAGAAGAGGATGGTGGTCATTTCTGCCAGTTTCCCCCTCCCACTGCAGACTCCCACTTGGCATCAGATGCTGTTTGGAGCGCATATATGGAGTACATGGGTGGTGTGTAGTCACTGGCTGGGGTGGGTGGGTTTGAGGACTATACTGGTGGTGTAGTAGCGGTGGCGCAGGTGGCTAAACGCCTGCTAGTAACATCTATGAACAGCTGCTACAGCTGTTCAAACCCCGCCGTGGCCAGAATGAGCACCTGGCCCCTGTCCCAGCTCCCGCTAACCCAGCGGTTCGAAGGCAGGAATTAACATCAAATAATGCGAGTAGATAAATTGGGTACCTACCTTAGATGGTAGGGAGCACCCTCCCCCGTCGAGGGGGTCTGTGGAGTGTCGGTGGCGAGCGGTGAACGGCAGAGCGGCGAGCGGCAAAAAGATGGCGATCGAGTGTAACATCTACGGTGGACCGGACGCAGCGGAGAGGCGGAGCCAGGAGACGCGAGGTTCGTGGAAGGTGCAGGCGTGGCGGTGCCTAAGCGGACGGAGCCGGAGCCGCGGCAGAGCATACCTGCGCACCAGAGGGGCCTGCTGATCCACCACCGGAAGACCGCGAGGAGAAGGAGGAAGTGAGAGACGGAAGCCAGAAAAAGCCAAGCCGACAAGCCAACCGGGAGGAAGAAGATCAACAAAGACCTCCACAGGGTGCCGGTAGGGCAGTCCCCATCCCCAGTATATGTGGCCATAGGTAGGGATAAGCGATTAACTGTAAGCCACTCAGAGACCCCCTGGGGGTTCGAGCGGGGTAGAAAGTTGAAATATAAATAAATAAATACACCCTGAGAGACCTTCTCAAAAGGTCGATTGCTGATGGTTCTTCGTCTTTTCTGCATGCATGAGAGAACCACAGTTAAATGTATATGAAATGGAGTCTCTGCTTCTGTTCCTTACCAGTGATGCTGGAATCATTTTTTTTTAAAGAACAGCAACAAATATCGGTTAAAATGTGGTAGAGCCACCAGAGGCCAGTTGCTTCAGGAGGCATAGCTGCCCCAAGGACTGCCAGCTGGCCAACCTTGGTGAGGAGTCATGCAAACATCCATGTAGTTGTCCTGATGTAGAATTTAGTGCTGTTTGAAAGCCTGCAAACTTATATATCACAAAATCTTACCCACTTTGTGTCCCTGTTGTGTGGTTTTCTTTGTCACCAAAGTCTTTGCTTCGCATTTCTTTGTACCCGTGCACTGCACATGCTGACAGGTTCCACAGCATGTCAAGATGGGAGTCGGCCAAGACCCTGGATTCTCCTAGGTCCCAAAACACCTGCTGGTGGTGCACTTGCAAGATGACGCCATTCTTTGGGCAGAGCATGGGATGCATGCACTAAATCATAGCCAACCTTCTTCAGGAATTAAAGGCCTGATCTTTCACCTTCTGATCAGGGTGTGGTGGAAACAGCAAGCAAGTCTGGTGGTCTTATTCAAGGTCAGCCACCCTTTACTGCTTGGTCATCACCATCACAAAAAAGGGCACTATAATTCAGGCAGGAAGGGAAGTTGGGGGATTGATTTAGGTCCCTGGAGGTGGTGGCGAGCGGTGAATGGCAGAGCGGCGAGCGGCAAAAAGATGGCGATCGAGTGTAACATCTACGGTGGACCGGACGCAGCGGAGAGGCGGAGCCAGGAGACGCGAGGTTTGTGGAAGGTGCAGGCGCGGCAGTGCCTAAGCGGACGGAGCCGGAGCCGCGCCGGAGTGTACCTGCGAGCCAGAGGGGCCTGCCGATCCACCACCGGAAGACCGTGAGGAGAAGGAGGAAGTGAGAGCCGGAAGCCGGAAAAAGCCGAGCCGACAAGCTGACCGGGAGGAAGAAGATCAACAAAAGACCTCCACAGGATGCCGGTAGGGCAGTCCCCATCCCCAGTATATGTGGCCATAGGTAGGGATAAGCGATTAACTGTAAGCCACTCAGAGACCCCCTGGGGGTTCGAGCGGGGTAGAAAGTTGAAATATAAATAAATAAATACACCCTGAGAGACCTTCTCAAAAGGTCGATTGCTGATGGTTCTTCGTCTTTTCTGCATGCATGAGAGAACCACAGTTAAATGTATATGAAATGGAGTCTCTTTGCTTCTGTTCCTTACCAGTGATGCTGGAATCATTTTTTTTTAAAGAACAGCAACAAATATCAGTTAAAATGTGGTAGAGCCACCAGAGGCCAGTTGCTTCAGGAGGCATAGCTGCCCCAAGGACTGCCAGCTGGCCAACCTTGGTGAGGAGTCATGCAAACATCCATGTAGTTGTCCTGATGTAGAATTTAGTGCTGTTTGAAAGCCTGCAAACTTATATATCACAAAATCTTACCCACTTTGTGTCCCTGTTGTGTGGTTTTCTTTGTCACCAAAGTCTCTGCTTCGCATTTCTTTGTACCCGTGCACTGCACATGCTGACAGGTTCCACAGCATGTCAAGATGGGAGTCGGACAAGACCCTGGATTCTCCTAGGTCCCAAAACACCTGCTGGTGGTGCACTTGCAAGATGACGCCATTCTTTGGGCAGAGCATGGGATGCATGCACTAAATCATAGCCAACCTTCTTCAGGAATTAAAGGCCTGATCTTTCACCTTCTGATCAGGGTGTGGTGGAAACAGCAAGCAAGTCTGGTGGTCTTATTCAAGGTCAGCCACCCTTTACTGCTTGGTCATCACCATCACAAAAAAGGGCACTATAATTCAGGCAGGAAGGGAAGTTGGGGGATTGATTTAGGTCCCTGGAGGTGTCTCCTCTAACCTCATCCTTCTGAGTACCAGGTCAGGGCTAGGTTATGGGCAAAGTGCAGCAGGCTGGATGGCAGCCCTACATTCACCTTCTTGCAGCTGCTGTGTGAATGCTCTCGCTCCCATGTCTTGTCTCTGGATATACAACGAATCCTACCACAAGCAGGATTAATTCTGGATGTTTAGTGGCTATTCACTAAAAAAAAGCTCAATAGGGGAAGGACGGCAAAGAATTTCCTTCTCTTTGGCATGATTACTAACCTTTTGTAACCGCATATTGATTTATTAAAATATTTACCCTGTCTTTTGGCACCAAAGGAGAGCTCAAGAATGCTTTCTAACGGCATACTAATAAAACCAACATAAATGAATGCTTAATAAACGTAAATCATAGTCGACATAAATCAACACACAAATGCTTAATAAAACCAGTTTTACAAAAATGCTAAATGATCACAGTGGGATTTAAACGGTAGCCAGCAGTGGCTTTACATACTGAAGACGTAGCCAAATCGGCAATTATTTATTATTTCTTTAATACATTGTTATCCCACTCTTCCTCTAAAGAGCTCAGTGCATCCCAGATAGCTTTCCCTGGTTCCATTTCATCTTAGCAAAGGTGCTGTGTGAGGCAGTAGGCTGAGAGTGTGCAATGGGCCCGTGGCCATCCAGTAGCATTGCCAGTCTCCAGGTGGGGCTTGGAGGTCTCCCAGAATTGCAGCTGATCTCCAGAAGACAGAGATCTGCTCCCGTGCAGAAAATGGCCACTTTAGAGGTAGACTCTGTGGCATTGTACCCCGCTGAAGTCTCATCCTCCCAAACTCCACCCTCCCCAGGCTCCACCCCCAATTCTCCAGGAATTTCCCAACCCAGAGCTGGCAACTCTATCACCCTGGGCTCTTTGTAGCAGAGTGGGGTCTCTCACATCCTAATCTGACATGCTAGCAACTACACCACAAAGGCCCATACTAAAAGCAAGAAAATTTGCTTGCTGGGCACTGGCCATGGTAAAATGCCTGCTGCTTCTGCATCTTGCCATCACTTGGCGCCACTGGGCCGTGGCATCCAAAGCAGGGCCTCTCAGTTGATGAGTTCAGCGTAACTGGGAGATGGGGGCTGGGTTTCATGTAGATTTTAAGCATCCATTGGGTAGCACAGCTTGTAGATTTCCATAATAATGGTATGACATCTTTTGTCGAGATTAGGAATAAAAATGGTTTATTATTATTATTATTATTATCAACAACAACAACAATAATAGATTGGATTTATACCCCGCCCTTCACTACCCAAAGGAGTCTCAGAGCGGCTTACAATCTCCTTTCCCTTCCCCTCCCCACAACAGACACCCTGTGAGGTAGGTGGGGCTGAGAGAGCTCTGACAGAAACTGCTCTTTTTCAAAAACAGCTGTGCCAGAACTATGGCTTGCCCAAGGTCATCCAGCAGGTGCAAGTGGAGGAGTGGGGAATCCCAGTTCTCCCAGATTAGAGTCCACACACTTAACCACTACACCAAACTGGCTATCAATACCTTCAAGTAAGGCATTATAACTGTGGTATTGAGAGACAGTTTGGTGTAGTGGTTAAGAGTGGCAGACTCTAATCTGGAGAACTGGGTTTGATTCCCTGTTTCTCCACATGCAGCCACCTGGGTGACCTTGGGTCAGTCACAGTTCTCTCGCAGCTGTTCTCTCAAGAGCAGTGTTCCTTCTAAGCTGAGTTAGTGTGAGCTAGCTCACAGTTTTTTAGCCTCCAGCCTCACACATTTTTGCCTTCACTCAGGAAGGATGGCTCCAGAGCAAACTAGTTTATACGGTAGCCAAATCACTCGCTCACAACTTTAATGCCAGTCGCTCACCAAGTAGAATTTCTGCTCACAAGACTCCACAGCTTAGAGGGAGCATTGCACAAGAGCAGTTATCTTAGAGCTCTCTCAGCCTCACCTACCTCACAGGGTGTCTGTTGTGGGGAGTGGAAGGGAAAGGAGATTGTAAACTCCTCTGAGACTCCTT
>NW_015164715.1:533991-571371 GCF_001447785.1 Gekko japonicus | reverse complement strand
GTGGGAAGGTAACAGCGTTCCGTGCACCTTGGTGTTTAGTCATGCCGGCCACATGACCACGGGAACGTCTTCGGACAGTGCTGGCTCTTCGGCTTTGAAACGGCGATGAGCACCGCATTTTTGTTTTAAAGGGTTTTGTTGTTGTTGTTGTTGCTGTTGTCTGCTACACAAGCATATTTTATCTGGTTCTATTATAAGCCTCCCTGAGTTTGATGAAAGAGCAGGGCACATATCTTTCTGCCCACAGAGCATGACTTCCTCAATTCCCCTTCCTAATGTGGGCAAAAATGCATATCTCATGCTTTTCCTGCTGGACACACGTCCAAAGTCTCCAAAGAGAGGGGGAATTGACAAAAATTGCCCAATTTGTATGAGCAGAAATAATCAATGGGATCCAATCCAAGATGTATACTGCCAGTAGCTCACAAAGCAGAATTTTTGCTCACAAGACTCCACAGCTTAGAGGGAGCACTGGTCACAAGTGACATTAACCACAATTAAGAAAAAATGGGTTTGGTTGTAGATGCAGAATGCATACACAAAAATAAACGGGGGGGGAGAACAGTGCAGAGGGCAGGGACACAAAATACGAAGTTAACCTTAAAGGCTTGACTGCTCGGGTTCTCTGGACTAAGCTACAGTGAGCTGTTAGTGCAGAAAGGAGTGACTCCAGTTCTCCTGAGTGCTACCGCAGTCCTTGCCAAGTGCAGAAGTGACTCACCCCTGAGCAGCTGCATGATAAAGTATACGGATGATGGGACTTTGGATGGGAGCACAGTGGATGCTCTTTCATCTCCACTTCGGGCCAGCTATAGACCTATATCTAGAGGTTAGGAACTCCTCTCTGGCTATAAAGGTAAAGGTAAAGGTTCCCTTGCTCGAAAGCCAGTCGAATCCGACTTTAGGGTTGCGGTGCTCATTTCCGTTTCAAAGCCGAAGAGCTAGCACTGTCCAAAGACGTTTCCGTGGTCATGTGGCCGGCATGACTAAACACCAAGGCACACGGAACGCTGTTACCTTCCCACTGAAGTGGCACCTATTTATCTACTTGCAATTTCTTACTTTCGAACTGCTAAGTTGGCAGGAGCTGGAACTAGAGACGGGAGCTCACTCTGTCATGCGGCACACTAAGGCTATACCACACAAATATTAGAGCTCTGTTCAGTTGTACCTGCAGGATGCTCCCAAACAATAGCTTCTCACACACATCAGCTGACTGACAAGACAGTAAGTCAGGAGAAAGTGGATTAATCAGCAATGAGGTCTCCATATTGCTCTGCCTTTCCTGCAAGCATTCTTACTTTTTGTTGTTCTGGCCACGCCTTCCCACTATCTACCTTTAGCCACAGGTCAGCTCCTGCATCACAGATTCACATAGGCAAATCATGACAGGTGACCCAACACCATGACCCGAGGTTTTAAGGGGAGGGGCAAATGGAGACCTAGGGCACATCCAGTCTCCATAGCCCACAAGTTCCACAATGTTATTGTGCAGGCCCGTTGCCAGGATTTTTTAGTTTGGGAGGCCTTTTAAAAAGTCAGGGGGCACTGAAATTCACACATGGCCCCTGCTTCTCCCCCAAAGCATTTAAAGGGCCTGCACTCCAAGCCAAGTGCATGGGGTTGCCAAGTGCGATCTTCACTGCAGCGGGGGACTCCCGGCTGGCGGCTGGAGCGCCGCATCCTCGTCGCTCAGAAGTGACACGACCACGCTGGGCATGCTGGGGGCGGGGCCACGGCCATCCGAGGGGAAAACATAGAGTTTTCCCTCGGATGACCGTGGCCCCGCCCCCAGTGTGCCCGGCGTGGTCCCGTCACTTCCGGGTGACGTGCACGTCGGGATGGGGTTTCCCCTGGGGCCCGATCCGCCGCCAGTGGGGAACAGGCCTCTGGGGCAGGGGTTTCCCCGCCCCCTGGGGGGACTTGGCAAGCCTACAAGTGCAGGTGGGCATGGCCTCCCCCAAAGTCCGGGGGCCTTGGGAAGAAGTCAGGGGGCTGGGCCCTGGGAGGCCCCACTGTAGATACGGACCTGTTATTGTGTACTGCCACCCCTTGCACCACCTGCTCATTGCTATAGGGAGTGGTAGTTGTAGGATTAGCACAAAAAAAGGCTGCTCAATTGGACCCACAATTTATGGCTACAGAAAAGATACCTGCTTTTTCAGCTTTTCTCCTTTACTATACAATCTCTGAACTGAGAGCAGGGGAAATGCCTGACTGGCTGCCCCATTGCTATACATGATCTTATTTATTTACTTATTTATTTATTAAATTTATATCCCATCCTCCCCAAACAGGCTCAGGGCGGCTAACAAAAGAGGCACATGCTATAATTGAACAGCTAAAAACATAATAAAACAATCCATCGCAACAAAGTGCTGGTGCTCTTGATATTAGTTCTTATCGGTCCAAGATGGGGTTCCGTTGACCAGCCTAACCCATCAGCATAAATTCCGGATAATACTACTGTCGTCCCTTCATGATCAGTTCTTCAGGTCATCTGGTCGTCTTCCCAGGGCCAGCTCACATCCAGATCGACTCCACCGTCAGAGATGGCAGCTCGGTGGTGGTACTGTGGCGGCAGCGGCGGCTCCTATGCAAAAGCCTGGTGGAAGAGCTCCGTCTTGCAAGCCCTGCGGAACTGCGCAAGGTCCTGCAGGGCCCGGATCTCCCCTGGGAGCTCATTCCACCAGACAGGAGCCACCGCCGAAAAAGCCCTGGCCCTGGTTGCAGCCAACTTGATGTCCTTAGGGCCTGGAACAACCAATAGGTGTTGCGCCCCTGACCGTAGTGCTCTTGGGGGAACATATGGGGAGCTGTAGAGGTGTCAAGGAGACAGCAATACAATTGTTTATAATTGGTGTTACCAAAACATCAGCTCAGTAGAGCGTATTGAGCCCAAATTGTGGTGCCAATTGTTGTCATTTTGGAAGACTTTGGTTTCTCCCGAATCTGCTGTCTTTGTGAGCCAATGAAACTCCAATCCAGAAGTAAGCAATCCAAGTATGTTTTCTTGAAAGTCAGGAGCCGGGTGGGGAGCCTGCCAAGCAGAACGGCAAGGCAGTGCCTGGAAACTGCCCCTCTCCAACATCTACAAACACACTTACACACACACACACACACTCTTGTGGGATCTGCGCTGCTCATGAATAATAAAACAAAAGTGGCTTATTCTGGCCTCCCTCTGCTATGAATCAAAGCCCCATTGCCTAGCTGCTTTGGGAGGAGGGAAGGCACGGAGCAGAGAGAGCAACCCAGGGGCTGCAGGCATTTAGCGTGACTAACAGATTTACGAGGGGGAGGGGAGCCCAGTGCTTGCCTGGTATTGCCTTTTTAATGAGCTCTCCGGCCCATACAGTAGCCTCTTTGTAGCAGACAATGTCATGGACATAAATTTTTGGAGAGATGGGGGGTGGGTTCTGAAAGATTGCTCGGCTGATCTCTGAGCCCACATTGTCCACCCTAGCACCCTAGAACGGCTGGCGGGAGGGTGGGAGCAAGGCCCAGACCTTGGCCCCCATCAATATTCCCCCATTTTCTTCAAGGAAGTTGTAAGATGCTGTGTCAGGTTGTCCCACCCATCCTGGGTCTCCCAGTTGAGCCTGCCCTTCCCCGCCAGGTGTTGCTGTGGCTGATTTGTAGCCTCAGATGGAGAGAACTCTGGAGAATAAGGGGATGTTGTCGAAGGGGCGTTTTCTTGTCAGAGATCACGGGAGTGGGTGGGTGGACTCAAGGGACACAAGGGGGGGGCAGTCCAAGGGCAGAGGGGGATTAAAGGTTATGCAGCTGATTCTTGCTGGCTAATCAAACCCGGGAATGTTTTACATCCATGTTTGCAATCATCCACAGATTACGAACATAAAAAAGGATCAGGCCAATCTAGTTCAGCTTCCTGTTTTCAACAGTGGTCAGTGAGATATCTCTGGGAAACCCACCAGAATCATGTAAAGGCAGCAACCCATGCTCCCCCCCCCAATAAATGGGCAACCCAGTTTTGAGTCCACACTCTTGCCATGGAAGCTTGCTGGGTGACCTTGGGCCAGCCACTCTCTATCAGCCTAACCTACCTCACAGGACTGTTGTGAGGATAAAAACATCAAAGGGGAGGACTTTGGTCGAATCTGCATTTTCATTTTAAAATCAGTTTCGTGCTGCCGTGACACCGCCTTTCTCTATGCATGTTTGAACGTTGTTTGGAAAAGATTCTTTTAAAGTAGTGGGGAGGCGCAATGACAGTGGAGCCGCCACGAGAAGGTGATAAACATATGTGGATGTGCAAATGTATGCTAGCACTGTTGAGGTGTGAAAACAAAACCAAATGTAGACAACCTTTTTGAAGATGGGGTCAGAAGGCTGGGTGGGAAAGACAAATGCAGATTCGACCAAGGTTGTAAGCCACTATGTGTCCCCAGTGGAGAGAAAAGTAGGGTGGAACTATCTAAATAAATAAATATTACCTTGGAACATGGAACATGGAGGTTTCATTTAGCTAGCACGCCTGATGTCTTAAATCCATGCCATTGTCAAATCTTGCAGCAGTGAATTCCACAAGTTGATATGCAGTGTGTAAAGAACCACTGTCATTTTTGCTTTAAATATGCTTCTTTTCAGTTTCATTGGGTGCCCATGAGTTCTAGTAATAGGTCAGATGGAGACGATATTCTCTCTATTCACTTTTCTGACACCATTCAAAATTTTATAAACCTCTACCATATCTGGTCATCTAGTCATTTTCTGAACTAGAAAGCCGAATGTTTTTGTCCCTTCTCATAAGGAAGGTGCTACTATCCCTCAACCATTTGGATTGCGGTTTTCTGCACCTTTTGCTGCTCTATGAACAAATCCCAGATGAATTTTGTTGAATTTATTTGGACATTGTTGTGTGCTACTGAGAGCTAAATCTTGTATACTCTGAGGTGATTAAGGTGGGTAGGGTTGCAAGATCCCCCTTGGTCACTGGCAAGGGATGGCCCCCAAGTTAGGAAACTCCTGGAGATATGGGAATGGATCCTGGGGAGGACAGGAACCTCTATTGGGTACAATGCCTTAGGGTTTGCCCCCCAAAGCATCCATTCTCTCCAGAGGAACTGATCTCTGTAGCCTGGAGATGGGCTATAATTCTGGAAGATCCCTGGGTCCCACCTGAAGGCTGGCATCCCTACATGGGTGATGTTTTTATGGGTGGGCTATTTCATGATTTGTTTTGTTATGTATTGAGACTAAGCCATTCCTCAAGCTGCACCAGGAACGGGTCGAGCTTGCTACTTTAGAACAATAGCTTGCCAGGATCCTGGAGCTATCCTGGTCTATCACTGGGAGTGGGTGTGTGTTGGGTGTGGTGCTTGCATGCTTTATAAGCAGGGCTCCAGCCCTGCTAGTTGTCTTGTAGTTTGCTGAAATAACTTAATAAACTAGAGCTGATCACTGCAATGTGTCTAGAACCTAGTATTTAACAGTTTTTGAGCTGTGTTTGTAGTTTTTAATGTAGGTTGCTAGTTGCTCTGAGGTTTTGGGGAAGAATAAAATAAAATACTTTACATTAATAGGCCTTTTAAAGATATGGCAGTTATAGACACACATACATGTATGTGCATGTATGTTCAAAAACACTGACGTATGTTCATATATTCATAAATGTGGCCAGAACATGTATGAATGTGCATGTGCAAAATTATGTCCTTGATTATACCTCTGTACATTACGTAAGCATACGCATTGCTTACATGGTTATATGTATTCATATACTTGTACATGCAGTCAAATAAATGTGTACAAAAACACACACACTAAATAAGTATAAGATGGGAAATAACCAACACTGCAAATCAGATCATATAATCCCTTATTTAGGATTTTTCCTTATACTTTTAAAGAAGGCATCACATGACTATGATGTCACATGTCTTCTTGTCACACGCTTGCAGCTCAGAGAGTCCGATTCTGGAACGGTTGAAGGCCATGGACTTAGGGTGTCTGTGCCCCAATCCAGATCTTCTTAGTAGATGGTTGTATGGTCTGAGAGTGCTCAACCACCTGAGCGCTTTGCCAGTTATAGTCTAGATCTGCGTCTGCACTGTCATCATTTAGACTATTCAGACTTCTCCAGAAGAGACTGCCTACTCTTCTGTCCATACCAAGAAAACAAAATACACTGTGAAAAAGCAATTTCTAACAATGATGTATAAGGAAAAACTTGTGCAAGCTTCTTTGATAATTATATTCAGGGCTTTTTTTGTGGAAAAAACCCAGCAGGAACTCATTAGCATAATAGGCCACACCCAACAGCAGAAACCTATTAGCATATTAGGCCACATCCCTGACAGCACAGCTCATTGGCATTATAGGCCACACCCCCATGTTACCAGAAGTGTGCTCATCCAGCCACACCCACCTTTTGCTTCTTATTCTGTTTACCTTGTTTGTTGTCAAAACCCAGGGCTTTTTTGTAGCAGGAACTCCTTTGCATGTTAGGCCACACACCCCTAATGTAGCCAATCCTAATGAGTTTCTGCTGTTGGGTGTGGCCTATTATGCTAATGAGTTCCTGTTGGGTGTGGCCAAATTGGAAGCCAGCTGGAACTCCCTTCCTGTGCGTTCCTGCCCCAAAATAGCCCTGATTATATTAAAGTTAAATACCCTGTTTCATGAAGTTTGGGAGCTCCATATGAAAATGCTTATCCTTGACTCTGATGAAGATTGGAAACGTGACCTTACCTGGGAGACACATTAGTTTACTGGGAAGTCATATCCTCTACAGAAAGGTATTGATATACTTGCTGTTTAAATAATTGCTTGCCAAAGCACAGAAAACACAAGTCATCTTGGTGCCTGAATTTTACTTTGAGGTGTTATATATATGATGTTAAGCAACCTTGTTTGACTCTTATTCTGTCTTGCATTTTGTTGTGGCTTGTCTTTTGACATGGTACACATATATGTTTAAGATTTATTTCAAAAGACGTGTCGTACACATATGTTCAAAGTTCCACTTTATAAAGTTTCGTTCTATTATAACATTGTATTTAACTTTAATACGATTGTCAGACAAATAAGCTTGCACAAGTCATTATTTGTACATAATTCTTAGAAATTATTTTGGTTTGGTTTTGTATTTTGTTTTCTTGGTATCAGCAGCACTGTGTTCCCTTTTTGACTTATTTCTGTACTCTTCTGGCCAAGCTGTCTAAAGTAAATCTGGCTATTTTGTACTCCCCCCCCCAACAAAAAAAGTGCTTGAGCACACTATTGTTCCAGCAACGACATTGCTTCAATTTACTTCTGAAACCTAAATGCTTACGAATGCTGATTCCCCCCCCCCCAGCCTTCCATTCTAATTCAGCTGCTTTGTTTTTAAATCAATGCTACCACAACACATGCACATTTTTGAATATTTTGAGGAAAGAGATTGAGACATTTTCAGCAATGGTATCTTACCAGCAAAATGAGCAACCAACTTCTTATATCTACGTTATAATGAGAAGAACAGAATGTTACCCTACTGTAATAGAAAGATATTAGGTGTATGGTGTATAGTCAGGGGTCATTTCCTGCAGGAGTGCACAGGAGCGGAGCTCCGGCAGTAAAGAGCGCAGGGGGCGGGCACATGCAACAAGCCCCACCCCCTGCTCCCAGCAGCCCTCAGTCAGAGCAAGAAGCAGCCAGGTAAGTTGCAGAGCCCCCGCCGGCCCCTCCGGCCCAAAACAGTCCAGTGGCACCTTGAAGACCAAGTTTTATTCAGGTACAAGCTCTCCCTCCTCTGTGAGGGCAGATCTGCAAGTTCCCCCCCCCCCATAGCTAGCAATCCAAAACAGTCCAGTGGAGCCTGAGCGGTGAGTGTCACACTTCCGGTGACACACTTCCGGTGATGTCAGGGGATGTGGCATATGCAAATAAGTTATGCTAATGAGGTATGCTAATAAGTTATACTAATGAGCTCCTGCACCTCTTTTTCTACGAAATGACCCCTGAGTATAGTTGTGTGAACGTTAGGGAATGGGTTAGATTCAGCTGAGTGGTAAGCTTTGGATGATCATGCTGTTAAATCCTCCTTCACCTGTATTTCCTTGTTCCCTTTTCTTTTAGGCATATTTATTTGATGACCTGCCAATTCTGTAGTTGAGAAGAAATACACTGGGCTTTAGTGTTCCCTTTGCTTCCTGCTCTGTCCTTCCTGTTTCCCCCTGTGTGTATTTGAGAAAGAAGAAGTGCTGTTGAGGATTCTCATCTGTCCATCAGTTTACTTGAGACTCAGAAGAGGCCAATCTGGGTTCCTGTCTCTGGACAGAAGCTCATAACTATAGCCCGATAGGGATGCCAGCCTCCAGGTGGGACCTGGGGATCCCGTGGAATTACATCTTATTTCCAGATTACAGAGATCAGTTCCCATGGAGAAAATGGATGCTTTGGAGGGTGGAGTCTATGGCACTGTACCCCACTGAGGTCCCTGGCCTCCCCAGACTCCATCCCTAAATCTCTAGGAGCTTCCCAACCTGGATCTGGTAACCCTACATCCCCCATCCCCTGCCAGTGGCCGGGGGGACCTGGCAACCCTAGGAGGAAAGGCTGAAGATTGCTGGGGAGGGCTGCAGACAAGACCTGTGTGACAACATTTACCTAATTAATCAGTACATTAATAACTTTAAAACCATTTGATCCAGTGCAGCTGGGAGTTAGTAGTAAGACATACCTGTCTTAATTAGGTTTCTCTCCTCTTCTGAATCTAAGGTGTGCCAGCAGGACTCTTTCTCTGGTGGCCTCATTGCAGCTTTTGACAGCTTTGGTCCATACTGTTGTGGTATTGCAATGAAAAAACAAAAACCTGTGCTTAATACTTGACAGTGGGTGGCCAGATCTTTAGTGACAAGGATCCTGCACAGGGATGTAGCATGCACACAGCATATCCCAGGGATCCTTGCAAATACAATATACTAGCCTTCCCTCCACCCACACTTCACCTATCATCATAATAGCCTTTTTGAAGTTATTCAAATAAGTATTGGGGGTGTGTGTGTTTTTATCCCTTTCTACCCTTTGAAAGCAACTTAAAACTGTGACTGTCCCATGAAACAGTGGCTCTCTTGCCAGGTCCCCAAGTAAAGGCTTTGTCTGAACCTGCAGAACGAGGACGATCTAACTTTTGCTTTTTGTTTCCCTGCCTCACAAACCCTTTTCGAATTTGGGGGGCAAAAGATTCCAGATTATAGTGTTTGGCTACGTTGAAACCAAGCAAATGTCCTTGTTCTCCCTGCAGAGCTGAGGGGTTGATAGAAAGTTTCCAGAGACTAAGAGCAAGTCAGAGGGAGCCCAGCCAGTGGGGAGAAGGAAGAAACAATGGAGTCCAAACATCTGTCACACTCCGACGATCACCTTCCAGCAACAATGGAGCCGCGGAGCTGAGAGGCTGCCTTGCCGGAGGATTTGGGGAGGCAGGGACAATAATCCCCTTTGTCCCATCCTGCAAGGTAGCGTCATGCCGACTTAGCTCTCTCCCGCTTCCCTTTTATAAATCATGACTAGCAATTTCACTCCAAGATACATTTCACCATAATCTTAAATACAGATGTGAGCCATTTCCGTGGTGCTTGATAGATCTCGGACTCATTCTGTCCACCATTAATGGTGCATTAGAGAGGTCTATTTACCATTACACTCATTTCTCAATGCCGATGCACTTTTGAGATAGCATCAGAGCTGTGACAAATCACTAAAAAGCTAAGCTTGCAGCCCCTTGGAAAGATATTAGTTCACCAACCCCAAGAATTTAAATTTTAAGAGATCATACATCATGAAAATGGTTCCACATGCGGCAGATTTGAACTGGTCTTATATGTGGGAAGTACATTGTCCTGAGAATCTTTGTAGAACAGATTTTAAGTGGCCCTGCTCAACTAGGAGAAATTTCTTCAAATTGAAATCAAGAAAAATTGACTCACTCAGGATAAAAGCATGAGAGCTTCTACATCTGAAGACTTCCAGTCTTCATTTAAATAGATCAAAGTTGCAATCTCGTGCTTGGGGGTAAAAACCACTGAACAGCAGGGCTCATTTCTGAGTAGTTAAGCTATGTTGTAATCTAATTAAGCACAATATGCTAGCCATTGGTTAAGAAGTGAGATAGAATTATAGTAATTATATTGTTCAGTAATGTGAACAAGCATTCAAAATCTTGCACCAAGATAAAATGAATTTTGTGAATGTATAGAGACATGTTTATTTTGCATAATTTATTCTACTGAGTGAATTTTGTGACCTGCATAACTTGTGCAAATTAAGAAATGTATAGAGATGTTTATTTTGCATAATTTATTCTACTGGTTTAGTCATGCCGGCCACATGACCACGGAAATGTCTTCGGACAGCGCTGGCTCTTCGGCTTTGAAATGGAGATGAGTACCGCAACCCTAGAGTCGGACTCGACTGGCTTTCGAGCAAGGGAACCTTTACCTTTACCTTTAGTAGGGTTTTAAAGGCAAGAAATTTCAGAGGTGATTTGCCATTGCCTGCCTTTGCATCACAACCCTGGACTCTCTTGGTGGTCTCCCATCTAAATACTACCCAGGACCAACCCTACATCTGAGATCTCATGAAAGCAGGCTAGCCTGGGCTATTCCAGGTCATGGTGACAGAATGGATCCAGCTAGCTTTTACAAGTAATCTCACCTAATTCCTCCTTCACTATAGCCCCTGACCCACATGACTTTTGTCCATGCAGGTCTCATGATCAAAGGAGACCCCGTCCTAATTTTTTTACCAGCTGAAAAACTGTTTGGATCCAACCCAAGAACTTGCTTTTTTGAAAAATGAAAGCTGAGATTCTCAAGATTCTGAATTCCTTACCTAATGCCAAGTTCCTTGCTTGCATTGTGCAATTACAGAACCACTGCAGAGATATTATCTGAGAGCATCTGTAGTGCCTTAATGTATTCAAGGTCGTGAAGCTTACTAATAAACACCATAGAAGTGTTTACAGGGGTAATAAATGCCAACACAGATAATTTCTTCTCATCCCTCATTGAATAAAGCATCATCTGCCTTCTTGCTCCATCTCATACAAAATTCCATCACCACTATTGCCAATCTGTTTCTCCTGCCTAGCCTTCAGTTACAATGTTCTAAGGTAACCCCACATAAAACATAAATGCAGAAAATCCCCCACACTGGAACCCACAGTTTCTGTTTCACATTATCCCATCCTCTTTGGAAATTCCAATTTATATGTACAGACTTTTTGCTCCTGCCTCTCCTTGTCATGGATCTTAAAGGTTATAAATGCTTTTAATAGAAAATTGTCCCCATTCAATCTCCCAAGGGAAAATAAAATCATATTTATGTCTTTCCAGTGATATTGGGAATATTTACTGTATGGAGACAGAGAAAGTCTGAGAATTGGGTTTGGTTGAGCTCAGGGCTTTTTTTCGGGGGTAACATGTCGGAACAGAGTTCTGGAACCTCTTAGACAAAATTCTTGTTTAAAATGTTTAAAAGTTCATGAGTTTTCAGTATGCAGATTGAAAACGTCATTCTCCTCTTGAGAATTCCAGCACCTCTTTAAAAATAAAATAAAATAAATCCCTGGGTTGTGCTTTAGCTTTGTGCTTGATTTTCTGTCTCTGTGTGAAGGAGCACAGTGGAAAATCTGGCCTTCCAGAAATGATGCCTGAGGAAATACCAGCTGCTCTGGGCTCTGATTTGGATCTGGGCTACAGAGAAGGGTTTGAAGGGATTTAACTTCCTCACCCAGGCCATTGTGCCTGTTGAAACCTCCTACCTAGGCTGTTATTAGCCCTGGAAGAGAAAAAAGACAGGTACGTTCCCTCTAAGCTGAGTTAGTGTGAGCTGACTCACAGTTTTTTAGCCTCCGACTCACACATTTTTGTCTTAGCTCAGGAAGGATGGCTTCAGAGCAAAGTAATTTATGCAGTAGCCAAATCGCTCGCTCACAACTTTAATGGCAGTAGCTCACAAAGTAGAATTTTTGCTCACAAGACTCCACAGCTTAGAGGGAGCATGAATGATAGGGTCACTTTAGCCAAAAGAGAGCAGAAGCTAACTGTCAGAAGTCTGGAGAAGGAAATGGAAGCATCTTCTGCTTACATAGTTTGCTCTCCTTTAATGTACTGGGAACACCCTCCCCCCTAGATCAATAGATATTACCAGCTGAGAGGGCTGCAGATGATTTTCTTTCCCGGCCAATGCAAAGGTTCAACACCCTGTTCCCTTGTTGAACTAGCTTGATACTAATTGCAGCAGCATCAACATCTAATGTAGACTCCAGTAGAAGATTCCCCAGTGAGTCCTTTGATCAGGAGTCCTCCCACCAGCCTGTAGACTGTTTTGGGATTTCCCCAGCTCAATGTAGCTAACCTGCCATGTATGGTAGCCCAATAGGGGCATGAAACCTCCTGCTTTTGTTTTCTGTTTGGAACTGCAAAATCCGGGGGAAGAAGAGTTCAAACACTAAAGGTCAGGTGCCTGGTGCACTGAATTCAGTTTGAAAGGATCCAGTTGTAATTTCCTCCAGATTTCACAGATGAAAGTAAGGGCACACTTGAGTATAAGATTGCCAGCTTCCAGGTGGGACATACCCAAATGACAGTGATCAGTTCCTATGGGAAAATGGCAGTTTCAGAAGGTGGGCTATGTGGTATCACACCACTGCCGATCTCCCCAGACAGTCACCACCTTCCCCAACCTCTGCCCTCAAATCTCCCGGAATTTCCCAACATGGCCTCTTATCTACCCCTGACCCAGCCACTGTTTTAGAGAGTACTAAAGCTCTATACCGGGCTGCCTTTGAAAACAGTCCAGAAACTTCAATTGGTCCAAAGTGTGGCAACCAGGCTGGTGGGGGTGGGATACTGAGAATGTATCACCCTGGTGCTGAAAGATCTGCACTGGCAGCCAATGCTCCCTCTAAGCTGTGGAGTCTTGTGAGCAAAAATTCTACTTTGTGAGCTATTGGCATTAAAGTTGTGAGCGAAAAAGTTGGCTACTGCATAAATTAGTTTGTTCTGGAGCCATCCTTCCTTTAGCTAAGATAAAAATGTGTGAGCCGGAGGCTTAAAAACTGTGAGCTAGCTCACACTAACTCAGCTTAGAGGGACCACTGCTGGCAGCCCATTTCTTTCTGAGCACAACTCAGAGCACTGGTTCTTACCTTTAAGGTTCTAATTGGCCAGGGTACCTGAAGGCCTGCCTCCTCTCATACTGTCCAGCCTGCTGTTATAACGGGAACTTCTTCAGCTAAGATCTTCCTCATCAGCCCTGCTTTGTGTGCCCCTGCCTTCAGAGGTGAGTAGAGTTGCCAGCCCTGCCCTAGAAAATGCTGGGAGATTTTGGAGATTTTGAGGGTGGTGCCTTTTCGAGGAATGTGATGTCACTTCCAGGTGAAGCTTTAGGAATTTCCCCAATCTCTATGTTATTTAAAAGTAAAGGTTCCCTTGCTCGAAAGCCAGTCGAATCTGACTCTAGGGTTGCGGTGCTCATCTCCGTTTCAAAGCCGAAGAGCCAGCGCTGTCTGAAGACGTTTCCGTGGTCATGTGGCCAGCATGACTAAACACCAAGGTGCACGGAACACTGTTACCTTCCCACCAAAGTGGTACCTATTTATCTACTTGCAATTTCTTGCTTTCAAACTGCTAGGTTGGCAGGAGCTGGAACTAGAGATGGGAGCTCACTCCATCATGCGGCAACCCGGGTCTCGAACTGCTGAACTACTGACCTTCCACAGCCTGCAGTTCAGCGTCTTAACCACTTGAGCCACCACAGCTCCATCTATGTTATTTACCATTTACCATATTTACCGTAGAGATTGGGGAAATTCAGGGAGTGGCATGGAGGACTGATGTTACTTTCAGGCAGAGGAATGATGGACATGATTTCACTTTTGGGTGACAGTTTAGGAATCCTCCCAATCTCTGTGGACTTTAAAATACAGATTGGGGGAAAAGCTAGAGTGTCACCATCGAGAACAGTTCCCATGGAACTCTATGATTTCACATCCACAGTGAGCTCCCTTCCCCAGCTCTGTCCTCCCCAGGCACCATCCCTAAATCTCCAGGAATTTGCCAATCCAGAGTTGGCAACACTACTAGAATATGCGGCATGGTCCACATGTGGAACACCAGAAACAGGTGACAAGTAGGTAGATCATGAGAGGAAGGGCAGGAAGGGTTGCCTCAGTGCTTAGTTCTTGCAGCCCTTTCTTACACACCCAGGGAAATGCTGATTGCCACTTTGGGATCGGGAAGCAATTTTTCTGTAAGTGGGAGAACTACATCTTTAAAAGCTCCCCTATGTTAAAAAATGACTACAAATAGGAAATCAGTGTATTAGGGAATAGGCTGTGGTAGGCCTGTTGTGCTAGTTTTATTTTACTTGCAAGGAGGGTTTTTTGCATCCTTCACCAGAATCAACTGTCTCCTTTTTTTGCTGCACAGGTAGACCAGGCTCCACTGTGATGATGAGGCACACAAGTTTTTGCAGGCTTCCGCATTTGCAGGCATCTACTGAAGAAACATCCTTTTTACTTGTTTGAGAATGAAATTCCAGAAATCTGGAGGAAGCAACTTATACACATGTGTGGACAAGAGCCATCATGGTGTAGTGGCTAAGTGTGCGGACTCTAATCTGGGAGAACCGGGTTTGATTCCCCACTCCTCCACTTGCACCTGGCTGGATGACCTTGGGCAAGCCATAGTTCTGATAAGAGCTGTCCTTGAAAAAGGGCAGTTTCTGTCGAGAGCTCTCTCAGCCCCACCTACCTCACAGGGTGTCTGTTGTGGGGAGGGAGAAGGGAAAGGAGTTTGTAAGCCGCTCTGTGACTCCTTCGGGTAGTGAAGGGCGGGGTATAAATCCAATCTCTTCTCTTCTTCTTCTTCTAGAGTATCAGACAAAGATTTGGGAGACTCAGGTTCAAATCCCTGCTTTGCCATGGAAGTTTGCAGAGTTACCTTGGGCCTGTCATGCACTCTCAGCCTAACCTACCTTACAGGGTTAGGTTGCCGGTTCTGGGTTGGGAAATATCTGGAGATTTGGGGGGTGAAACCTGAGGAGGGAGGGGTTTGGGGCATAATGCTGCTTCCAAAGTGGGTGATTTCTCCAGGTTAACTGATCTCTGTTGCCTGGAGATCAGTTGTAATAGTGGGAAATCTCCAGCCATCATCTGGAGGTTGTCAGCCCTATACAGGGTTATGGTGAGGATAAAATGGAGCATGGGACAATGTTGTACGCCACTCTGGGTACCCACTGCAGAGCAAAGTAGGGTATAAATTAAGGGCTCTTTTTGTAGCAGGAACTCCTTTGCATATTAGGCCACACCCCCTAATGTAGCCAATCCTCCAAGAGCTTAAAAGGTAAAGGTAAAGGTTCCCTTGCTCGAAAGCCAGTCGAATCCGACTCTAGGGTTGCGGTGCTCATCTCCGTTTCAAAGCCGAAGAGCCAGCGCTGTCCGAAGACGTTTCCGTGGTCATGTGGCTGGCATGACTAAACACCAAGGCGCACGGAACGCTGTTACCTTCCCACCGAAGTGGTACCTATTTATCTACTTGCAATTTCTTGCTTTCGAACTGCTAGGTTGGCAGGAGCTGGAACTAGAGACAGGAGCTCACCCCGTCTTGCGGCACCCGGGTCTTGAACTCCTGAACTACTGACCTTCCAAAGCCTGCAGTTCAGCGTCTTAACCACTTGAGCCACCGCAGCTCCTATAAGAGCTTACAGAGCTCTAATTACAGGAGCTACTGTAAGCTCTTGGAGGATTGGCTACATTAGGGGTGTGTCGCTTAACATGCAAGTCTGGAATCTCTGACAGGCAAAAACTGGGACTCCTTGGTCATGGGCAGAAACCAAACATAGCGACCATGCAGCATAAAGAAAGATAGTTGGGGTGTACACATGTTCCTGTGTAGGCCTGGTTTAGGGCTTTTGCCTGCTTCCTTCAGATTGCACTAAAGGTTACAAACTGTAATTGAGGCTGAGATCTATAAAGCTGTATTCTGAGAAATATCCGGAACATTGCCACATTTCTATGTAGCCAATGGTAGTATATGGATTTTTCTTGCCACAGAGACCACACAGTTAAACATGTGGCGTTTTGTGTTCACTTTCCCCATCATCCTGGCATTCCTTTCCCTCCCCCACCCTTTTTGGAAAAAAAAAAGCAAATGGAATTTCATATGTTTTTTTCTGATTAAATTCCAGCTGCCTAACCAACAAAGGCAAATGATCAATTTCAATTTCTCTTTATCCTGGGGTGGGCAAAAGGCTGGTGGTGCCAAATTACACTTGCTAATTCCAAAGCCGTGATTATACTATGGGAGGCAGGATAGCCCATCAGGTCCCATGTGTATGCATGTTGGGGGAAGGGTGAGTAATTTAGCAGACAAATGTAAAAGCCGTGGTGAAATTTAGAAAGGGAAGGGGGAACTCTAGCTACAATAATTGTATTTTTGATGTCACAGATGGGGCCAGCTGCAGATAGTCCCTATAAAGAAGATGGATCGCCTTTCGCAGAGAGAGGCAATCACAGATCAGTGGCTTAGTAGCAGTGGAGTGGGTGGGAGGCTTTGCTCCCTGGCTTTCATTAGGCCCTGTGAACATTATGATCCTAATAAGATAGCCAAGGTTGGTGCACGTCAGAGATTGTCGTGTAAAAACATACAACACATGTTCCTTTCGGAAGACGCTTCCATGTTTGCTCTCATATTCTTAACCAGCAACTAACTGTGCACAAACTTAACCAGCAGCGCAATATGTTTAATAGATTTTATTTGTTCCTTTCATCTCTTTTATGATTCTTAAGAAATGAAGTAGCGAACTAAATGGAATAATTCCATTCCAGTTAAAGCATTTTTGCTGGATATTTTAATTGCCTGTTTCCTTGTCTATTTGTAGACGACAAAAACACCTGTTCGCAGGGGTCATTTCGTAGAAAAAGAGGTGCCGGAGCTCATTAGCATAGCTCATTAGCATAACTTATTTGCACATGCCACACCCCCTGACATCACTGGAAGTGTTTCGAAAGGGAACACCCACCGCTAAGGCTCCACTGGACTGTTTTGGATTGCTAGCTATGGGGGGGGGGGATGTGCAGATCTATCTTTGCAGAGGAGGGAGAGCTTGTACCTGAATAAAACTTGGTCTTAAAGGTGCCACTGGACTGTTTTGGACCGGGGGGCCAGGGGGAGCTCTGCAACTTACCTGGCTGCTTCTTGCTCTGACTGAGGGCTGCTGGGAACAGAGGGTGGAGCTTGTTGCATGTGCCCACCCCCTGGGTTCTTTACTGCCAGAACTCTGCTCCTGTGCGCTCCTGCAGGAAATGACCTCTTCCTGTTCGCAAAAATTAGCAATGTTGCTGTCTTTTCTATCCACTTCTGTGAGCCACTAAACAAGGGACACCTGGTGGCCCCCAAGAAGTGCAACCCAGCCCCTCAGATGACACAAACCTTTGTGGGGTGGATGTAAAGACAGAGCTGGTGTTATCGTTATCAATATACGTAATTCCCAACATGGACATTTAGAGACTGGATATTTAGAAACTGGAGCCATGAACAGTCAGATCTTTCTACACATCTGAAAAAAAGCCCCAGCTTTGCAGGAAATATTTGAAAAAATATATTGGGGGCTTAAACCACCTCTCAAATACCCTGTTTCCCCGAAAATAAGACCTACCAAAAAAATAAGCCCTAGCAGGATTTATATGCCCTAGTGTGTCTTCTTGAGAAAAAATAAATATAAGACAGTGTCTTATTTTCGGGGAAACACAGTAATAGAAGCAGTACCTATAGATTTAAGAAACCAATGCCCTTCCAGTGGCCACTGTGGGGTTAGCTAGGCAACCCCAACAGTATCATCAGCCTTCAAGTCTTGGTTTCTGTCGCTTAAAAGGCAAGGGGGCAAGGCCCTTTCCAAGGCTCTTTTGGCCTTTAATGGATGACCCATCAGGCTCAGGCCTAGCAGCAACCATAACACAACTTGCTCCCAAATGACTTACCTAGGACTGGCTGCTTGCTACTGTTGAACAGCATCCACCTCATGGAAGCCAGTGTAGGGTAGCAGTTAGGGATTTTGACTCAGGTCTAGGAGACCCAGGTTTGAATGCCATGGAAGTTCACTGGGTGACCTAGGGCCATTTAGACATTCTCAGCCTAACCTACATCAGAGGGTTGTTGTGAGGATAAAATGGAGGAGAGGAGAATGATGTAAGCTGCTTTGGGTCCCCATTGTGAAGAATGGTGCAGTATAAACGAAGTATATAACTAGTAAATATCACTGAAGATGGGGGGCAGATAAAGGTAGGTTGGTTAGTAGGTGGGAATGAGAGAAGTAAACGGAGAAAGGTGAGGATATGGGGGTTGCCAAGAGGAAGGGAAGAGGAAATAGTGGGGGTAGGGGATACAGGGCTCAGCCCAGCATGCATCTGGCCCAGTCTGGTGGCCAGCACTGTGCAACTGGCCCATAGTTTCTGAGGTTTTGTCTGCCACGGGGAGGGAGGGAAGGAAGGAAAGCTGAAGAAGGGGAGCAGATAAAGGTAACTTGTCTGATGATAGGGTTGCCAGGTCCCCTGTGTCCACCGGCAGGGGATGGGGGGGTAGGGGTGCCAGGTCCAGGTTTGGAAATGCCTGGTGATTTGGGGATGGAGCCTGTGGAGGACAGGGACCTCAGTGGGGTACAATGCCATACAGTCCACACTCCAAAGCATCCATTTTCTCCAGGGGAACTGATCTCTGCAGTCTGGAGATGAGCTGTAATTCCGGGGGGGTCCCCAGGTCCCTCCTGAAGGCTGGCATCCCTACTGGTGGATGGGAAGAAGGGAAGAAAGGGGGAGAGGTGATGTGTTTTTTCCAGGGAATGGAAAGAGGAAATAGTGGGGGAGGGGGGGGAAGATGCCCCCCACAAGTCCTTGTGGTTCCCCCGCCTGTTAACTCTGTTACACAAAGGGATAAATAGAGGCAAGCCAGCAGTGCCAAAAATAAGATTATGTCATTCATTATAATCCCATTCTTCCTCCAAGGAGGTCCTGAGTTCCTCCCCTCCATTTTATCCTTACATAACAGGCTAGGTTGAGAGACAGAGACCAACCAGAGACTATCTGGTAAATTTTGTGGCTGAACTGAAATTGAGCAAAAAAAAGGGGGGGGGAGGGAGAGCATTAGTGAATACAGTCCCTATAGTTTTCACTAATCACACTGTACTTCTTGAATTGTATTTATTAATATTTAGTTTGCACACAAATTAGTATATCAGCCTTTTCTTTTGTTTGGCCTCTGGTACTCCGTATCCTCTTTGAGCTGAGCTTGAGCCTGGTTCACCTCATCACAGTTCTGTGCTCTATCCATTAAACGATACTTTCATGGATGAGTACCCCCCAAGGGCCTAGCTGAAGTGCAACCTTGATCTGTTGCTCCAGATCTGTTCCTGATAGGCATGAGGTGGACTTTTCATGAATATATTTAAGAAGGCTATCCCATAACTCTATGTACAATAGATATATCCTACCTCTATCTCTCTATCCTCCACTTGAAACAAATATCCTGTATTGAACCGTGCTGAACAGAGCGGATCCCATGCCTTCAGTCTTGAACAACAAGCCCTCCCTTAGAAACTAAATGATACGAAGACATGCCTCCTTCCAAATGGGCATCAGTTGGCATTGATTTGAATCTCATTGTAGCTGTACCTGCTGAATGCATGGGGACTGTTCCAGTCTAGCAGCCCAATCTCAGCAGTGTATAGGATTTGAATCGCAAGGCTCGTAAGCAGGGCTATTTTGGGGCAGGAACGCACAGGAACGGAGTTCCGGCTGGCTTCAGAGTTGGCCACACCCCCTACAGTCAAAACCTCTGCGTGACTGGCTACAGAGGGAAGGTCTGGAGAGCGACCCCCCCCTGGGGACTCTGAGGTGGGCAGGCCAGGGGGGCCTCCGGAAGGATCGGGTGGCATTTAAATCCAAGGACCGGCTTGCCCATGCTCCCCGCAGCCACGGGGCACCCACGCAAGCCAAGGGAAGGCATATGCGAATGAGCTGTGCTGTCAGGGGTGTGGCCTAATATTCTAATTAATTTCTGTTGTTTGGTGTGGCCTATTATGCTAATGAGTTCCTGCTGGGCTTTTTCTACAAAAAAAGCCCTGCTCGTAAGTATGAAAGGGGGGTGGGTGGAGAGAGGTGCAGTCTAGAAGACAGCTAAGAGATATGACAGAGTAGTAATAGTCAACCCATGGCTTGGAACCCTCAGGAGGGTCTCAGGAGCCCCACCTACTGGGCCACGAGCCCCTACAGAGGGCACTGTTTTTTGCTGCTTTTTGTAAGGTCTTGCTGGTAGTGCCCATGTGTGCAGAGTAAGGGCACAGCATCTGTCTTGACATGCACACTGAGTGAAGCAGCAGGAAGACGAGATTTGAGGACACTCAGCGATGGGTAGGATTTCTTAATGACTCTGACCTTTGGTTTCTTCTCCACTATGATACAATCCTGTGAGGCAGATTAAGTTGAAAGAGAGAGTTACTGGCAATGAGATGAGTGTTATGGTGGAGGCGGGTTAAAACCAGATCTCCAAGACCCTAACCCAGTGCTCTAACTATACCACATTTTTTTCCTGCGCCTATATTGTGCCTGATGGGTGATGATCAAATCACTTCCTCAATTTTTTTGCAAGTAAAGCGATTCTACAACTTCTCTAAATCAGATGCCATGATGGGAGTTCCATGAATGTGCAGCCAAGATCAGTTTGAATTAAGTCTGCTTGATTCAGCTGCTGTTTATCCCATGTGGGTGAACACCCAGGTTCTTGTGTAAGTACTGATGATCAGGGTTTGCTATCTGTGTTTAAAGCCCAGCAATCCCTTCTTCTATGCAAACCCTCCTGTGTTTATTATTTATTTATTTATTTGCATTTTTACCCCGCCCTCCCCACGAATGGGCTCAGGGCGGCTCACACAAGGGCATAAGCCCATACATAAAACAATATAAAACAGTAAAAACCATTAAATCACAACAACAGATAAAGTGCTCCATGCAGACAAGATGGTCTCTGAGGATGGTAGCAATCATTTCCTTAGGTGAAATTGTCCTGTCGATGGTCCAAGCCAGTCCAGCAGCATCAGTGCCATGCAAATGTATGGCCGTTGTTGCCAAATTATTAGATCTCTGCAGCTCTGATGTATTGCTTGAGAAGTTGTATACTATGATCAGTCATAGAAATAAGAGGCATCATGTTGTGTCATAACATCCATCGCTGTGTCATAATAGAGGAGCCAAGAGACAGCAAATGAAAGAAACAAAAATTAGCATGAAAATTACTCATCTTATGATGGTTGTTTTGGGAAAGAAAGTAATAGCAATTTCTGATCTACTATGACATCATTTTGTAGTTCATTTCTAGAAACACCCTTGCAATACTGCTTTTATGGAACCCTGTCCTGTCAGATACCATAGTGTGAGAAAGATTGTAATCCTTTTGGGACAGCTAACAGGTTATCTTTATATTTATCTTTGCCCATGATGTACCCCTAATGTATGCGTGCCTTCTACCATTTTGCTATCATTTCTGATTAAACAGGTCTTACAGGTATTTGAAATGCTCCAGCAACCTGCAGAACCTGTTGAGCAGAAACAACAGCAGGACAAAAGAAAGAAGTATGTACACACCATTCTGGCTCTATTATAACATTTTTGACTCTTTAAAATTTGCAGCCTTTCAGAAAGACAGTTCTAACTGATGTTGACTGCTCATGGTCTGATCTGATTGGGCAGCCCTTACGATCTTAAGAGTTTGGTGTGTATCTGTATTATCATTTTAGAGCAGGGGGCCTTGATTTATAGGTATCCAACAGAGCACCTTACAAAGAGAACATGTTTGATGGCTTTGAGGGGAACGATAAACTGTACTTTTCAACATGGAGTGGAGGGATGGGCCAACAGTACAGTGAGGAGATTTGTGTCTAGAGTAGAAGTGCCATTGATTTATGATGCTACCCCCCTCCGCACACAAAAGAATGAATAGGAATTAACTAGCACTGCTTCCAGCTGGGCTCAGTGAGCAATAGCAAAAGGGTAGGAAATGTCTTTGCCTATTTATCATCTTTGGCTTCACTATCTTGCAAATGCACAGCACGTCCAGTATTGTCTAACCCCTTTCTTGAATCCTTGAGCTACTTTGAGCAGAAGTATCAAACTCCAGTGGGCTTGAGGATCCTCCAGATGCTGCCCACAAGTTTTTTTTACCAAAAATATCAATTCTACCTGAATTTAAACACCAAGCCATCAATTCCACCCCTATTAAAGGTTGAACAATCTGCTGTATTATTAGTTCTTAATCATTTATTGCACTCACTTATTCTCATTGCTTGTTACCAACACTGCTGGCTTAGAGAGAATCAAGGGAAGAGACTGATGCTCTGGCATGCCATAGTGACCAGCAGTGAGTCAGCCTTGGCCCTACAAGTGGTCTCAGTTTTTTAAAATAATTTTAATGAATTTTTAAATTCCCCAAACAGAAGTTAAAGCCCCACAATATAACAATGGTGGCAAATCTATAGATAAGCATCTATAAAAGCTTTCAGAATATCTAAAAATATGTCAGTGCACAATTGTCGTCTATATGCCATACGTTCAAATGTTGATGAAGCTGTAAGGTCCCTTAATCCATTGGATTACTGGAAGTGGGCATTTATCTTTCCATTACTAAGCTAAGTCTTTTTAGCAACGGTAAGGGCACAGAAGGTCCATTTTTGCTGACCATCAACTCAAGGAGACAGCAAATAGTTTAAAAGTACATAAGCATCCTCAAAGATCAATTAATATTCTAATACAAAATTGACATCATAGAATCATAGAATGTTAGAGTTGGAAGGGACCTTGCAGGTCATCTAGTCTAACCCCCTGCACTCTGCAGGAGCATAGCCAAAAGATAGCCCTACAACATACCCGAAAGATGGTCATCCAGCCTCCACTTGAAAACGTCCAGCGAAGGAGTATCCATCACCTCCCGAGGCAGACTGTTCCACTGCTTAACCACTCTTACAGTTAGGAAGTTTCTCCTGATATTTAGCAGGTAACAACTCCCTTGTAATTTCCACCCATTAGATCTAGTCTTGCATCCGGAGCAAGAGAGAATAGATCTGCTCCATCTTCTACATGACAGCCCTTCAAATACTTGAAGACTGCAATCATGTCCCCTCTAAGCCTTCTCTTTCCCAGGCTAAACATACCCAACTCTTTCATCCTTTCCTCCCTCCCCCTAAAAATGACTAACTGGACAAGTCCAAAGCATATGCTTAAGAGATGCTTCTTGTAAGTTACAGCGCCCGCATTTAGATACGCTACTTAGTCCTTTACTTTAAAAAGCGACACGTTACAATTAGATACGTTACTTAGTCCTTTATTTTAAAAAGTGCTGTGGTGTCCAGTATATATTAAACATAAATTTTTGCTGAATAAATTGCAGCTTAAGGTCCTCAGAAACAATCAGTATATAATTTAGGACCACGTCCCATTACTTTGGTAAAATAGGGCTATCTGTCTCCTTATTCCATTCATTTCTGAGACTTTGCATATCATATTTATTAATCAACATCAAATGTTTATAAAATATTGTAGGTTTCATTTTCTGCATAAATTCAATGAATGTTTCCAAGAGTAAGGGAGACTCTGAAACATGAGAGTGCTGTAGGGCCATATTTAGATACCAACAGATGTTGCATAGTAACTATTGCCATTAAACAGGTTGACATGTCATACCTAGACCTCAGTTGAGAAAATAATGAAAACTCACCATGGTCCAAAGTAAAAAATCCCTTTATTTGTTCAAGTCTTGCATTAAAAAGATTTCTTCCCTAATTCTTAAACCTGGATTGACCCATAGTGTGAAAATGGGTTAAAGTTATAGTGTTGTGTAATTATGCGCCATAGTTCTCTGACTGCAAAAATGGCAGGAGGAACCGGATCTGTTTTAGCATGAGTAGACCCTAATGCATTCCATTTAAAGAGGGGCACCAGACAAGACGTCTCCAAAATAGCCTACAATGGATAGTCCATCTGAGAGCAGCAATCTCAATAATTAGTACAAGTTAATGGATATGCCTGATGGTATAAACTAAAATCAGGAAAACCATATCCTCCTTCATTAAATGGAAGTTGCATCCTCTTTAAATAAATCTGCTGTAAAACAGAGATGAGCACCGCCCCCTAGAGTTGAATTTGACTATCTTTCAAGCAAGGGAAACCTTTCCCTTTAAGGAACCCTGCATACATTTCTAAAATAATAATTTTATAAAGATATCTACAAATTATACGAAAAGGAATAAGTGGCATCAGCTCGTAAGCTCTGAAGATAGTTCAGGAATGCATGTGAATGCACTTGTGGTGCCATGCAGCATGTTGGGGGCCTATAAAGGACCTCATAAAGCCCTCATGCCTCATGGTATCATTGTCCCTGTAAAATGAGGTGGTAGAGTGGACTATACTACTTTAGACTACAGACAGGGGATTCCAGCTTTGAATTTTCCTTTCGGATAAATATACCCCTCAACAGAAAACTAGCAGAATGAAGAGAAATCTGGGAGAACCGGGTTTGATTCCCAACTCCTCCACTTGCACCTGCTGATGTGACCTTGGGTCAGTCACACGCTCTGGCACAGCTGTCCTTGAAAAAGAGCAGTTTGTGTCAGAGTTCTCTCAGCCCCACCCACCTCACAGGGTGTCTGTTGTGGGGAGGGGAAGGGAAAGGAGTTTGTAAGCCGCTCTGAGACTCCAAGTGAAGGGCGGGGTATAAATCCAATCTCTTCTTCTTCTTCTTCTTCTTCCTTGCTATACTGTTTCCCCCCCACAAGTAGAGATGTGAAGGCCCGGAAAAAAAACCGGAAAAATTCGGAAAAACCCGTTTTTTCCCTGTTTTTTCTCTGAAGCTTTTTGTTTTTTTCTGAAAAATTGGAAAAATTGAAAAAAGAAAAAAAAGAGAAAAAATTGATTATGGAACATTTTATTTTAACATGATGAATAAAATATTTTAAGACAAGGTGTTCAAATATTTTCCAAATCATTTCTAAAATATATATATATGGTATCAGATTGATCTAATTTCTGTGCACTGAGGACAAGCAAGTCCTAGGTTACAAACTGAACTCTCCAATGCAAGAACAAGATGCACTTCTTCCTTTAGGAGGTGCTATTGTCACAAGAAAAGAAAAAGGTTTCAGTTTTGTTTTTGCATGTGGGTGGGTATTCTGTTTGTAATAATTGTTTGGATACACTATATTTTTAATATGCTAGTTGTGATAATTTCATGCCAAGTAAAAATGTCCATAGTCATATTTTATGTTCCTAAAGTAACAGAATGACTTTCAGTCTAGAAAAGACAAAAGAAATGCTAATGTAGCATTGTTTTCAATTTTTCCGAAAATTTCTGTTTCCCCCCGAAACCCCCCCGGAAAAACCGGGTTTTTTCCCGAGCTTCAAAATTTCCGGAAATTTTACATCTCTACCCACAAGGCGTTTTGAGAGTCTGTCTAAAGTGTGGTGCATTCTATTATTTCAATGATCTGCTACCTCAGTGCCACTCTATTCCTCTGCATGAATGACCAGGTAGGGTTGCCAACTCTGGCTTGGGATATTCCTGGACATTTGGGGTGAGGCCTGTAGAGGAGAGGGAGCTCCATGGGGATGTGATGCCACAAAAATCTGCTGTTCAAAGCTGCCATTTCTGCCAAGGCAGCTGACCTCTGTAGTTTGGATATCATTTGTAATTCTGGGAGAATTTTAGGATACACCTTGGAGTTGGTATGTTGGCAGAATGTAGATATGGAGTAAAAGGGAGCACAGACTGTTTAAAGAATTAAGTCAGTTTATTAAGAAGAGAATAAACTTTGTAAGAAAGAGGAGAGGAAAAAAGAAGCCTAATGATCTAACTAACTAGGAGGGAGTCTGACTTCTTTTTCTGCCTCCTCTTTCTTACAAAGTTTGTTTTTGTTGAGTACTGGGTTCGATGCATGGGGAAGCTGGACGCTTCGTGATTAACAGCTCATAGTTTATTGGTACACAACACAACAACATTTACCGGCCAGGGCGGCCAACTATATACAGTCCCTGGGGCACAACCACCAGTCCCATTCGAAGGTTTGAACTTCCCACCACAGTTCCTATAGGTGCTAACTGGGAGGCTCAGGATCCTAGTCCCTATTGTTCTTTTGGATCCAAGCTCGTGTTGCATACCGCTGGCGCCTAGTGGTGGTCAGCGGACATAACAGTTTTGTTCTTAATAAACCGACTTAATTTTTCAAACAGCCTGTGCTCCACTTTACTGCATATCTACACTCTGCCAACATGGTAATCATAGGTAGCACCTTTCTCTCTGGTGTGTTGGTTTTCTATTTGCTTGGAGTTGTTTTTTTTTAATGCAAAGGGACATTCAAACCCAATACCTGCAGTCTGGTCCAGTCCATTGTACCACATAGGGTTGCCAAGTCAAAAAAACTCACCGGCGGGGGAGCCTCACCGGGCTCCGGGAGCTGTCTCCGGATGTGCGCGCGACGTCGACCACATTGAGGGCGTGGCCCCGATCATTGGAGGGAAAACCATAGAGGTTTCCCTCTGACGATCCGCGCCACCCACCAGTCCCATTCGAAGGTTTGAACATCCCGCCACCTCTGGTGACGCAGCCACGCTGCACTTCGGGGGGCGGAGTTCCCCCCGGGGCCCAATTCCGCGGAGGCGGAAATCAGGCCTCCAAAGCAGGGGTTTACCCCCCCGCCCCCACTTGGCAGCCCTAGTACCACACCATTCTTCTGCATGCGTGAAAGAGACCGAGACCGCCATTGAACTATTGTCTGAATTCCAGTAGTAAACTATTTACAGAAATTTCAACTACATACTGGGCATAGTGCAAACTATGGCCTTCGGGCCTAGTAATGCTTGACCCCAGCTGCTTGCTCCCTCTTGGGCATTTACTGTGTAGTTACATGAAAATGTGTACTTCCTATTGCTTATTTAAGGTTCAGGGTCGAATTTGCAGTTTGTTATGGCCTGGAAGGGTAACCTGATGGTCCTTTGTGGCCCTTCCAGGATGGACTGCATTTTTCCCCCATATTAATGCTTGAAATCTGCCTCCTCTCCCCCAATTCAGCTTCAGCCCTATTGCTTATTTAAAGTTCAGGGTTGAATTTGCGTTTTGTTATGGCCTGGAAGGGTGGCCCTTCCAGGATGGACTGCATTTCCCCCCCATATTAATGCTTGAAATTTGCCTCCTCTCCCCCAATTCAGCTTCAGCACCTAAAACAATAATGCACATTGTGTCCTTGGAATTTTCCAATTCTAGACCACAGCTTATTGGGAGTCTAAAAATTAATTACTACTCACCCTTGAAGGGGCTGGCCTTTGTAGGTCGGGAGGTCACTAGTGTATCATGCTGCTGAAGATTTTATTTCAGCTGGGTAAGGGTGAACCGTGCCTGGATCTTGGTTAATGAATTTGTGATGTCAGATTCCCAGGCTGAAATGCCTTGTATTAATTAACCTTCCAAACACAGGCATGATTTTTTGTCAAATCTAATAATAGACTATTTACATAGGAGTTGGGCAAATATTTTACATAAGTCTAGAAGGCTGGGCAGTCTTGCTCACTGTTGTAACATGGAGTGGGAAACTGTACAGTTTTGCAACTGTTTATATCTTTATGTCAGTGTTCTATTAATTGGCTCACAGAACAGCATTTTAATTTCTGTTTAAATATCTTCAGTAGTATTGACCAGAGTATCTTACTTAGCTACCTCTTAGCACTGAGACGAAGGGGCACCATGCTACGGTGGTTCAAGTCCTATCGGGGGGGCAGGCGTTGGCCTCTCAGAAGGTAGTGCTGGGGGATTCCTGCTCTCTACCTTGACTGTGGTGTGCTGCAGGGTTTGATCTTCTCCCTATGCTATTTAATATCTATATGAAGTCCCTGGGAGAGATCATCAGGACCTACAGGCTGAGGTGTCACCAATATGCAGAGGATATACCGAGGTTTACCTTTCTTTTCCACCTAATTCCAAGGATGCCACTGATATTCTGAACAGGTGCTTGGATTCAGTAATGGGCTGGATGAGGGTGAACAAGCTGAAACATAACCCTGCCAAGGCAGAGATTGTCTGGGTTAGTAGAAAAGCAGACCAGGGACTTCTGTATTGGATGGGGTTATACTCCCCTTGAAAAGCCAAATTTGCAGCCTGGGAGTGCTCTTGACGTTGCAGTCACCTTAGAAAACCAGTTGGTCACGGGCTCAGAGCGCTTTTGCCCAGCTCCTGCTGGTGGGTCAGCTGCATCTGTTCATGGGTCAGTTAGATCTAGCCACAGTGATCCATGCCTTAGTTACATCTAGAATTCACTATTGCAATTCACTCTTCTTGGGGTTACCCTTGAAGAGTACTTGGAAGCTGCATCTAGTGCAGAATGCTACAGCTAGACTGCTGCTTTGGGACAGCTACCAGGAGCATATGACCCCAACACTACAGCAATTTTGCTGGCTCCCAATCCACTCCTGACCCCAGTTCAAGGTGTGGCTTGGGACTAGGGTATCTGAAGAACCATCTTCTCCCATATGTTCCTGCACAGGAATTAAAATAATAGGGATTCCCCGCTTGACTGTCCCACCAATCCAAAGAAGCTCATCTAGTAAGCACACGTGAAAGGGCCTTTTCAATGGCAGCCCCAATGGAACAACCTCCCCAAAGAGGTGCACCTGCCTCCCATCACTGTCGATCCTCAGGAGGCAGCTGAAGACAGTATTATTTAGGACTGCATTTGATGGATTTAGTTCTTATTTATTGGCAGTCCTAATTAGAGTTCTAAATTGTGACTTTTAATGAGGTTTTATAATTGTTTTATTTGTATTTATTTCTTTGGCTTGCTACCCCGCTCTAACCCCCGAAGGGGTCTCTGAGCGGCTACAGTTATTCATTATCCCTAACCTATGGCCACAATTCTCTTAGGGGTGGGGACATCCCTACCGGCACCCAGTGGAGGGGTCGTCTTCAGCTGCGGCTTCTGGCTCCTTTTTTCTGGCGATCTTTTCAGCGGTGGATTGGTTGGCCCTTCTGCCGCACGGCATGCTCGGCGCGGCCATGGCTCTGTCCTCACGGCTCCGCCCTGCCTGCGCAGCCACGCTCGTGCGTCGTCCCGGCTCCGCCTTCTCCACCGCCGCCTGGTTTCGCCACCGATGTATCCGGGCGCCATTTTCGCCGCTCGCTGCTTTCGCCGTCCGCCGAGCTCCAGCCCTCCAACGACCCCCACGATGGGGGAGGGTGCCCCCTACCATCTAAGGTAGGTTCCCATTTATCTACTTGCGCTTATTTTGATATTAATGGCGCTTTCGAAGCGCTGGGTTAGCGGTTTGTATTGTTTTATTGTGTTTTTATAATGATTTATGTTTGTAAGCCACCTTGAGTTCTGTGAGGAAGAAACGTGACTAATAAATGTTTTAAACAAACAAACAAACAAATGTTTTACCAGGTCCTTTAGGAATCTCAGCGTGACCCACAGGCAATACTGTACCCTACCTCATGCAAATTATGGAGCAGTTCTAACATGCTGAAATGGGAAACATGATTAACAGAACAGCCTTGCGCAGAGCCTAAGCCTACTGAAAAGTCAGTAACACTGTAACAGGTGTTAATTCTGGAACTGAATGTACAGATGTTTTAAATAAAGTGAAAAATGTAATGCTGAACGTCTGGAATTTGGTAAAGGTTGGCAACTCAAGGTGATTTTTGTGCATGTCTCAACATTCACCAAATTTCAGGCCTTGACAACTCTCTCACTGCTGTGCCTGAGGGCCAAAGGACGCTCTGGCTCTGTTCGTGATCAGATCTCCTAATGTGTGTTGTGACTGTGAAGAGCAGCTGGAAGGGGAAGGGATTCAGAGCAGGGCAGTGAGCAGGGATGAACGGGCCCTTTGACTTACCACAGGAGTTCCTGGGGATGGTGGTGCCTTGGGGGAGGGGCACTGAGGTCCAGAAGCAAACTGAGCCCCATGGCTCCTCTAGTGCTGGCTAAGGCCCAGGGCAGGGTCAGCAACTCTTGAGGCTCTATCAGCACCATATGGGGCGCTTGACTCAGATTGCTCCAGAGCCTTTTTTAAACATTGCAGCCATCCCAGGGTTGCTATTTTCCAAGTGGGGCCTGGAGGTCTCCCAGTATTACACCTGTTCTCCAGAACACAGAGATAAATTCTTCTGGAGGAAATGGCAGCTTCAGAAGGGAGACTCTATGAAGTCCCATACCCGCTGAGCTCCCTCCTCTCCCCAAACTCTGCCTTTCCTAGGCATTGTCCCCAAATCACCAGGAGTTTCCCAAGCGGGAGTTGGCAACCTATCCACCCTGGCAGTGACACTGCACTAGGAGAGATTAACACTCTCCCCCTCCATGCTTATTCCTCTATCAAAATTGCCCAGTCCCTTCCTGCTAGTTAGGCCCGATAAGGGAAAGAAGGTGGACAAAGGCAGGTTGCCCTGATTCCAGCTCTGGGGTGGGGGCTAAGGAAAAAGTCATGGAGGAAAGAGTTGATGCTCCCTTGTTCCATGGTCCCAATCCCCCATGGCTCCTTTTGCAGAGCTCCGGCTGAATGTGAAGTTTGTTTCTCAGGGACACCAACCCAGCGGTTTGTCCCATCATCTCTTCTTCAAAGGAATTGTCCATCTTTTTGAGGCCTTCTGATTGTTTTCAAATTTGGCCTGGAGCTGCAGCTTCTTTTGAACGTTTTCCGGCCAGTAGCGCTAGTCATTGGCTCCCAGTTCTTGTTTTGTTTCCTCCTCCCACTTCTCCTTTTGTGCCTTCCTTTATGCTGCTCCTTCTGCCTGAACAGCTTCCTGCTCTTTGTCCAGTCAGTTCCCTCCTGTTTCAGATCCCTCCTCAAAAGCCACTTCCTATGTAATGCTTTTCCTGGACTATCACAGCCTCATCCTTTCTGCATTGTGGGCTGCCAATTAATTCCTCTCACCACCCATCCCCATTGCTCCTTTATCAAACCCTGCCGTCCTTCGTTCACCGTCTGTCTTCCTGCACTGTAAGCCCTTTAGGCAGGGAACACGTCACATCTGAATTCCCCACTGTGCTTTACTACATTGTTGCTGCTTAATATTTTATAGCAGCCAAAGCAGACATATTGTATATTGTCATTTTATTTTGTTGATCAGCTACCCGGCATTTCTTAAAAAATGACACGAAAGCTATAGCTTTTGTGCCATAAGTAGTGACGTTTTCAAGAGGAGAATGGGTGGCAGAAGTGGAACTACAGAAGTCATATGCGCATTTATGTATTTAGTATTCGTCTTGGTCTGGCCTCAGAGTTCATTGGGAAAAGAATGTATCCCATATCCTATTAGAAATCTAAAATCTGTGAATATGTCCGAGTCTCATCTTAATCGTGGCTACTATAAGCCTGATTGACCTTAAAGATCATACAACATCTCCAAAAGATGCTCGGGTTTGAACTTCAGCTGATTTCTAAGGACCAGACATTTAACTAATGGTGGGGAAGCCACAAAGGATCCCTGTCTGTATATTGTTACTTCCTGAGCCTAGATTTGGCCATCATGTGTGACTGACAGTTAAAACAGAAGCCCTAGATTTCATCCTGTGCTGGTAATATTTAGTAATACAAAATGTATAATATGGTATCACCTCACTAGTCACTACTGTGTATGCTGTGATTTAATTAACTGTTCATAACTTCGGTTTTATGGTTTTATAATATTTTAGACTGTACTCTATTTTATACAATTATCTATGTTTTATAGTATTTTTTCTCTGTTTTTGGTTTGTAATGGCCTATGGCTAAATACAATAAAACCCTTTCTCGCTGTGGGTTTACTTCCTGAGCCTAGATTTGGCCATGATGTGTGACTGACAGTTAAAACAGAAGCTCTAGAATTCATCCTGTGCTGGTAATATTTAGTAATACAAAATGTATAATATGGTATCACCTCACTAGTCACTACTGTTATTCCCACTGTCTTGCAGGCAGATTGGTGGTCTTACAAACAGGCTAAGGAGCCAGAACAGAGTCAGCAGCTATTTAGTAAGATGGGACCTTGTTGATTTCTCAGGTCAACTGATTTTGCATGGTTCAAAAGTTGCACTTCCTGACCCTCTGTAAGGTGGTACTGCAGCAGAGCAGCAGGAAGCAGGCCAGTCCTCTCTGCCTATATGCAGTGCGGGAGGCACAAGGAAGCAACCACCTGGAGCCTGCTGCCAAGATCCTTGTTCTGAGACCTTCTGCAAGTGACAGCGAATAAAGAAAGAAAGAGAAAGGGCAACTTGCAGTGATCTTGTAAGATACTCCTAGGCTGCGGTCACACTGGAGGCTTGGTGCGATCTGGCTGCGCTTCTATTTGTGGCTGTTTAAATAGTTGCAGGAAGTTTTGATCAGACATTCCAACCTGAACCAGCTTAACTTCACGCTCATCCCATGGTCAATCGTTCAGATTGTGGTGGCATTCTCCCCCCCCATGTGCATAAGTGTGTGTCCAAAGCTCCAGCTCCTTTTTGACAGTGCCACAATCTCTCTGCCAAGTACTCCAGCCCCTCTTTTCCTCCTTCCCTTGGCCTCACTTCTGTGGAATACATGGGGGATGCAGATTTACACGAGAGTAGTCCCATTGACATCAGTGCATTTACCCTTGTGTCAATCATGGGATGCTGTCAGACTCTGATGCAGAAACAGGAGAGAAGGGTTGCTTGAGAACAACTCCCCCAGGACTCCTGATCCAGAATGACTACTTGGCCACAGTGATTGACAACGCCAAGGGCAATTGTGTGCTTCTGTGCACATAGCTACCTGATCCAAAACAAACAAACCAAAGAAGGGAGAAACGGAAGGAAAGTTCAGACTTCTCAAACGGCTTAACTGAAACAGGGGGGTTCAGATGTTGGGAAATGTGGGTGGAAGTGTTGGCATCACTTAATACCAGACTTTCCCCATTGCCTGGTTACTCTGCTTCCAAAGCAGGGCAACACAGGGTGCCAACAACTGGGGCATGGAAGGCAGATGTTGTGGTCTGATCTTGTGCTTTAAATCTGCAAAGATAATGCTACTATATCACAGCAAACTGCTCATGTGACCGCAACCCTTGTGGTTTTAGTGGATGTACAGGCTATAAATAAGTGAATAGAAAACATGTGACCTTGTGAGGTAGGTTAGAGAGGGGGAGTAATTGACCTGAGGCCACCCAGGTTCATAGCTCAGGCTCCTTGATCCATTCTGGCCACTACTCTCACTGAATTTGTCAAACAATGTGCAAGTACTGTGCTGGTCACGTAACCTGGATCTCATACATGCAAATCTCTGTTTTTTGTGATATGAACTTTGTAGAAAACATCCACACATACCTGATAATACAAGGAAACTATGTGTGTTTTGGCCTATTGAATTAATATAACCAATCCATCATGTGTATATTCATCTATGGCTGCGGTCACACGGAGCATTAGGCATGCTAGAGGGACGGAAGATAGGCGGATTTTCCGGGCGCGATCTCACCGCCACATGTGGGAAGCGTCGAACTCCCGTGGCGAACCCGAGGCTTCCCGCGGAAGATGCGCGGTAAAAAACTAGTACCTCGGAGGTACTAGTTTCCTGAAACCGCGGGGCAAGGGCGGGCGTTTCCGGTGGTAGTTCCGACGCCCGCCCATGTCCCCTCGCAAAAAGGTGTTTTTTTTCAAAGTCTCCACGGATGCGCTCAAGCACCCAAGGGAGCATGCACACACCCCAACCCCGTTTGCCCCGTGCCCCGCTTCTTTGCCGTGCTGCAGGACTGTGGAGTGATCGGCACCTCCCCCCTACCATGGGACCTCCACAGTAGGTTTGCTCGTGCAACTGCGCGGTTTTTAGCCCCGGGGCAAACAGCCACGCTCCCCCCCCGCATTTTCCTGCCCGTGTGCCCGCAGCCTATGTACTATAAAGAGCCTACTCATACTCATCTTTATCAGGTTCTTTGCCATGTTAGTACTTGTTATAATACTGATGACTTTTATGCTTGTTGTTTTTAGAATTTTATTATTGTAGTATTTCATCTTGTGAGTAACCTTAAAACAGACCTTGGAAAGGCGGCATATATTTTTTCCAAACAAATAAATACAAGAACACACTCATCAGTATCTTGTAAATTGGCCCTTGCTCCCCCCCACATTTTAATTTGTAAATGTGTTTAGCACATGTCACTCAGTACTCCATGACATTTTGACCCCAAATTGAGTTGGCACCATTTTCTACTAATTGACAGGGGGTACCTGCAATGTACAGTACTGTTGGGCAGCTCCCATCCATTTCAGCAGGGCTGGCTCAGGAGAATTTCCCAGTTGGTCAGATCATATCGAGGGTGTGCCCTAATTTGCTACCATTCCCAGGAGCCTGCTCATGTTCAAGTTTTTCAGGTGTTCATCTTCCCTTCAAATATTATAGAATCCACCCTGTAGGCATGTGAAGAATATCCCCCCCACCCCCCAAAAGAAAAGCAAAACAGAGTGTTTGAAGGCCCAGTCTACACATAGGATACCCAGCTGCATGTTATTACACATGACTGCGCACCATGTGTAGTTGGGCCTGAAGGAATGGGACGCAGAGGTCTGCCTGAATCCAAATCATGCAGAAAGATTATGCAGTCTGTAACCTGATCCCCTCATTCCTGTCATATTTCGCAGGGCTCAGCCATGTGGTTATATTTTGTTTGCTCTCTCGTGAAAGGAGGCAGTCGAAGGGGGGAGGGGAAGTGCAGTGTGACTGGGATCTTTTTTGCCTAATGAGAGAGACCGGCTCAGCAAAACAGATGCCTTCCCCTTAATCTGGCCTGTTGCTGCTCTGTAAAACTCCTCCACAGCTTTGATGTCACTTTGAAACACTCCATGTGTTTCCAATAAAGTGGCTTGTGTTTGGGCTCTTTAAAAAATATGTTTAATCCTGTCTTTGTTATAAGCATATATCTCTATGTGCTTCATTCTACTGGCTCAACTGAGGCTTTTGTTTCTCAGGGCTTTTCCTCATGGGTATTTTCTGTTGGTTCTGGGCCCATACTGCTTCGGTTTATCCCCTGATTTCCACACACATTATTGTGCCTTTACTTTTTGCTTTGGGGTTTTGTTTTGTTTTTGTTATTCCCCAGGTTTTTTCTGGTTCTTTTGAAACCACTATTAACCCAATCTTCTTCTGGAAGTTGATTTTTGAGTCACCTTGTCCCTTGTGTATAATGTTTCTGTTGGGGTTTTCTTTTTGTCCCACTCCCTCCACCCCACTTTTCAGTGATTGGACCATGGTCATAATCAAACCACTCCCTCTCCTCCTCCCTAAAACATCAGTATAGAGACATAGAGGAATTTCTGACAGACGATATAATCCGGAAGAGGAACGGTTCCCAAACGGTTTCTGGTCTGTCATTTCAGACAGAACCGTTTTAGAACCGGTTCCCTATCGGAATATATTTGTAATTTCACACACAAATGCTTCTGTACCATTTAGGAAAAGGGGCTGAAGCATTTTACCTGTCATCCGCTTCCAACTAGTCTTCAGTTTCCTCTCCCAGTCCGATGTGCTTTTTCCCGCCGTTTTTCGCCCGCACGGGTGATCTCCGGCTTTTTTAAAAAAAACGTTCGCTTTATAGTGCTATAACGGTATAACGCTATAATGGAAAATTCCTCAGAGTGTTGTAATGGTCATTTAAGCAGATTCTCTGAATTCCCTGCTTTCATTTAAAAAGATATATCTCTAGCTCCTTCCCTTTGGGAGATATAAGGGAAAAGGCATATCTCTGATTTATTTATACCTTCAGCGCTCTAAAGCGAATGTAAAAAAAAAGCCGGAGATCGCCCGTGCGGGCGAAAAATGGTGGGAAAAAAGCGGTGCAGTCTGAAATGGCAAACAGCTTCAGATCCAGCTCTTTACCGGAAGGGGAAAGCCATGTGTGAAATGGCAGCCCTATACCGGTTTACTCCACGATGGATCAAAAACGGCTTCAAAACGGCTTAAAAAGGGTAATGTGAAATTCCTCAGAGTGTTGTAATGGTCATTTAAGCAGATTCTCTGAATTCCCTGCTTTCATTTAAAAAGATATATCTCTAGCTCCTTCCCTTTGGGAGATATAAGGGAAAAGGCATATCTCTGTGAGGGAAAGCACCTGTTTAAATCATTGTCACAACACTAGATTGATATATCGCTATATATATATTGCAAAAGGGCCAGAGAACCAAGGGGCCAGCAGGCTGCAACAAATGGTGCCTTCAAAAGGCAGGTGTCTTCTGTAGCCAGGGCACAGTGTGGGCCAGGTAGTCAGTGGTTGGAGCCAGGGCTCTTCCTCTTAGAAATCCACCTGTGGAATGAACAAACACAGACAGGAGCATCTGCATAACGTGCCAATAGCTGGTTAGTGGGCACTGACAGGTCCCATGGGGGTCACCACAGAGCCCACTCAGTGGCACCTGAGGTGGACCTGTGCTGGAACCGTGGCCCCAGCATAGGTTCACACCATGTAAAACTCCCTGTGTGGTGCTCATGTCCGAATGAAAAGCACAATAAGGGTCCACCTTGCCAGCTGCTCCACGAGACTCTCTTCCTGCGCGGCAATGAGTTTAAGGATTGCATTGGTTACCCACTCCACTCAGGATGGCAGGGCTTGCCGCCCCTGCACCCTCTTCTAGGGAGAACCTGGCAACTGCCTGAGTTGCCTGTTCAGTGCAGAGCCGAGAGCTTTGGACCTCTCCTGTGGCAGGTGTCCTGGCCAGTCCCCTCACCCCTCACCACTTTGTGCGTGGGGCCAATGGTCCGGTGGTGGTGGTCAGGGGCTCCTGCAGCCTCCCCAGCTGCTGTGGTCAGGTCTAGGAGGTAGCGTTGCAAGGGTGTCACCTGCCACAGACATGAGAAAAAGGGGAAGGAGGTTCAGGGAACAGTCCTCTGCTTACCTGCCAGTGTGTGGCTGCCTCTTTGGGTCCTGGCTGAGGAGATGGGGTGATGCAATGTCCCCTGCCTCAGACCTCCAGACTGAGTGGCAAGAGAGGCTAGATAGCTAGATAGGCACATTGACCATTCTTCCTGTATCTACTCTTCTGCCACTGTCCTCTTTGATATGCAGATTATAATCTCAGACACCAATTTCCCTTTCCTGCTTCTCTCTCACTCTGAATGAAGACTTGCTCTCTCCCTGCATGTACCAAGAGAGGGACACAAGGTCCTCTCTTGGCACCACGAGGCAGATGGGCCTCTCGCCATCCACCTCCATCCTTTAGCTAGTAAATTAGTAATCTGTCAGTCTCTGCTCTTTCCTATCCAAAGTGTACTTCTCAAATAAAGAGAGAAGTATTTCTCTTCTAAACTTGCAGTGTGGCTCTGTGTAGCTTTGTAAACTGAGTAACCTGGTAAAGTGACGCTCCTGC
>NW_015164715.1:522476-532055 GCF_001447785.1 Gekko japonicus | reverse complement strand
TGAATGGAACTCATCTTGGATTAAGAAAATTTAACATCAAGAGCACCGCACTTTACTTAATGACTGTTTTATACTGTTTAATGATTGTTTTTATGTTGTTTTAGTCGTTGTTATGGCAATTGCCTCTGCTGTAGCCGCCATGAGCCCGTTGGGGAGGGCGGGGTATAAATCTAATAATAAATAAATAAATAAATAAGCCAGCCAGCCAAGGGCCTCACTATTTCCAGGGATGGACAACCTCCCAGTCTCATATAGGCTGCTCTCTGTTCTCTGGATTAATAAATAAATAAATAAATAAATAAATAAATAAGCCAGCCAAGGGCCTCGCTATTTCCAGGGATGGACAACCTCCCAGTCTCATATAGGCTGCTCTCTGTTCTCTGGAGAAAGGGCAGGCAGCAAATCCAACCAGTATATTACCAAATAAATTACCACAAATCAGGTAACAGCTGGTTTTACACAGCTCAGGCTTGCACAAACTTGTGACTTGCAACACGTGACACAGTCCGCCTGCTGTACAAGGCTGTCCACTTCATAAACTCCTTTTGGCTCCATGTTTGGGACTACAAACATAGGGGTTTGCAAGCCCCTGGCAGGCCATACGATGTGACCACTGGACTGCATTCAGTTTGGTGGTTCGAAGATTATGCAGGTTTAATATAGATTCATAACTTGCCATATTATAGATCCAGGGGTCATTTCATAGAAAAAGAGCTAGGGGAACTCATTAGCATAACTCATTAGCATATGCCACACCCCCTGAAATCACCGGAAGTGTGTCATAAGGCCACACCCCCTGACATCACCGAAAGTGTGTCATAAGGCCACACACCCCGCCCCCAACGGTCCCGGCCGGCGGGAGTGCAAGGAAGCCCCACGAAGGCCCTCCCTGGCCCCAGGCAGGCAGGGGTGGTGAGAGGCAGGGAGGAACCAACTTACCCTCCCTCTTCTCCTGCCTCCTCCTGGCTGAATGAGGGCCGGAAGCGGGGCAGCTGGAAGCGGGGGGCGGGGCTTCATCATGTGCCCCGCCCCCGTACCTCACCTGGGGGAACTGCGATCCCCCCCGAAATGACCTCTGACTATATCTATTTCTGCTTCAATACTACTTATGACACTATTTCATGTTGACCCTCTTTGTCCTGATACTGTCCATGATTCAGAAGTGCTGATGTGCAACATTACTGGGTGTGTTTAGCATCATGTATAAAGTAAAAGAATGGATGCACTGATATAGACATGTGTGGGTATGGGAAGGCACACTCATCTGTCCTGTGCATGGTTACTTGGGTATGAAGCTTTTTATAGTGGTGTCGATCCTATGAAAAATCCCCAAACCAAGAACATACTCACTGTAATATCTTTTATTAAGTCCAGCCCAAGTCATAATACTGTGAGAGCTTTCAGGTTCACTCTTTAGGCTGTATGTTACAAAATGGTTAAAAAAATGTATAAACAGAGTTTTGGAGAAAGCCTCAGGACATGGAGCTAAGTTCTCTTAAAGCCTGCATCAAGTGCAAAACAGATACAAACAGAGCTAGTTTCCTCTCGGCAAAGGGCAATCAATTGATAATGCTCACTAGGGGGGAAAAGTTCTAGTAAAAAGTATTACATGAATTGTATTATTGTGGTGGGAGGGAAGGCAGCATGGTACAACCTGATCTCATCAGATCTTGGAAGCTGAGCAGGGTCCATACTTGGAAGGGAAGACCACCAAGAAAGACTCTGCAGAGGAAGGCAATAGCAAACCATTCCTGCCAGTTTGGTGTAGTGGTTAAGTGCGTGGACTCTAATCTGGGAGAACCGGGTTTGATTCCTCACTCCTCCACTTGCACCTGGCTGGATGGCCTTGGGCAAGCCGTAGTTCTGACAAGAGCTGTTCTTGAAAAAGAGCAGTTTCTGTCAGAGCTCCCTCAGCCCCACCTACCTCACAGGGTGTCTGTTGTGGGGAGGGGAAGGGAAAGGAGTTTGTAAGCCGTTCTGAGACTCCTTTGGGTAGTGAAGGGCGGGATATAAATCCAATCTTCTTCTCTTCTCATTTGCCTTGAAAGTCCCTTGCTGGAGTTGCCATAAGTCGGCTGTGACTTGATGGCACTTAACAGACACGCACACACAACTTTGGTATGCCCGTGCATATATGATCTAGTGAGCCTGCTGCCCCATCTGCATGGGTTGTGTCTGCCCACATCCAGCAGCAGTGACTTCTGCAAGTGGTGGACAATTTGCCCCTGCCTTTGCTGTGTGTGATGGAATTTGTAAGCCAGTGGGGGGTTGTAAGGTATGTGCAGCAGAACAGCTACTCCATGCACACCAGACCTCTACCGTATGCCAGACCTCTACTGTATGCCAGAGGGTCAGTTCAGATATTATGTGAAGCCATGGTTTAATTAAACTAACTATCATTCGTACGGTTGTCTGAATATGTGAAGCTTCATATATGGTGGTTGGTTAAGGTATATCAAACCAAACTCTGAAAACATCAAGAAATTGCAAGTAGATAAATAGGTACCACTTTGGTGGGAAGGTAACAGCGTTCCGTGCGCCTTGGTGTTTAGTCATGCCGGCCACATGACCACGGAAACATCTTTGGACAGCGCTGGCTCTTCGGCTTTGAAATGGAGATGAGCCTAGAGTCGGATTCGACTGGCTTTCGAGCAAGGGAACCTTTACCTTTACCTTTACCTAAGGTATATCAAACCAAACTCTGAAAACATCACTTGAAGTTTATTAAGGCCCCGGTCACACGGGAGGTTTAGGGATGGATTGGGGGCGCAGCAAACGGGCGTGATCCCACCACAACATCTGGGAACAGGCGTGCACCCGTCCCCGATCCGGCCCTTCAGGCCAAAAATGTGCATACAAAAGAACCTGGTAAAGAGCAGGACTTACTGGAAACGCCGCAGCAAGCGCGGCCGTGGGATTGCCGGCACATCTGTCGTCAGAAGCATTCGAGGCTCCTGGCCGACCTGCGGATGTGCAGACATGCGCAGCCGGCTGCCTCCGTCTCCCTTCAGTAGCTTCCTCCCCAGCATCTGATCATGCTGGGGAGCAACTGCGTGGCGGCTCAGGGGATCTGTGTGATCCCGCCGCTGCGTATCTCTTTTGGTGCGGCTCTAAAGAGCCGCACTTTGGCCGCGCTCCCCCTCCCCCATGTGGCAGGGGCCTAACTTAATTTAGTCTTAACTATAGTGTTGCATGGCCTACACCTGGCTCGTCCCTTGGCAACACTCTCAATGTACTGCAAGCCAACTCTTGGCCCGGGTGGGGGTCTGTTAGAGGAAAACCAAAAGTGACAAAAGTAGCATTTGTTCAGGGTATAGATTGCACAGTAGATTACAGCTAATGGAGGGGGAGGGGTGCAATTTTTTGTAGTTTACACCTCTCACTGCAGACCTGACTCCCCCTTCATACTGTTCCTAGGACGGGGCGGTCTCCTGTTCCCAGGAACAGCATTTCTGGGGTCATTTTGGGCTGCAGTGGGAGGGGGGAGAGTAGGAAGTCCTGTTCCATTGACAGAAATCCTTTCAGTCAGCGGACATCTATTGCAAGATCCAAGCCATTGTCTGCAAATCCTCATCTCACAGGGGAACCACAGTTTAAATAAACCAGGGTTTTATTTTATGTCTGAACTGTTTCTCTGTGGTGATTGCCTTTAAAAAAAATCTGTTCACAAAAGAGAGCACACGGACTTATTCCTGATACTGAAGAGTCTACTTTAAAGAGACAAATGAATTGACAGACTGCAGTGATAAAAAGAGTAAAATAAGCTGTGCTGCCTATGGGAGTGAAATCGTCTCAGGGCTAACTACATATTTGGGCTTTTAATGAGTTGGGTCACACGGTTCCCTGCAGCCACACAGCAACTGGGAGGAATGGCTTTTCAAAGATAAAAGAGAGCCCAAATGGGTTCAAAACACTGTTGCAGGGGGGAGGGGCTTCTGCCTCCCTCCCAAGCTGTTTCCCCATGTTGGGATTCTGGGAACAGTGCTGGGAGAGGGGAGTTATTTCCATGTTATTGCTGCTGCATGTGGAGGCAAATCTCCCCTGGCTGGGGTTGCTGGCATCCAGGTGGAATTCTCCTGGAATTTCAACTGGTCTCCACACTGAAGAGATCACTTTCTCTGGAAAAAAAACAGCTACTTTAGAGGGTGGACTCTATGGCATTATACCTCAACAAGAATAGGGACACGCAATACTCGTGGGGGGGGGGGGGGAGGGAAGTGAGCCTTCTCCCCTGCCTCCCCTCCCTGGCACCCACAGCGAGGCCCGCGCCCCTCCAAGCCTTCTCCCTCCTCCCGCGCAGCATCAGCGGCGAGTCCTGACCTCTGCCTGCCAAGCTTTCTCCCTCCCCCCTCCCCTAGTGGCAGCGGCAGTGAGGCCTGTCCGGTCCGCCAAGCTTTCTCCCGCTCCCCTTTTTCCCCAGTGGTGGCCAAACTCCCCCCCGTCATCGTCGTCGTCAAGGGCTGAGCGGCTTACAGCTGCTGGCCGGCCAAGCCTTCTCCTGCCCCCTCTCCCTCCCTGGCGGCCGCGGCTGTACTTTTGGGGGGAGTTTCCAAGTTTTCAGATTTTTCTGCACATCTGGGTATTGCCCCAAATGTGCAGGAAAATCTCCCTGCCCCTCAAGTGCCCCCGATGTGCGGATTTAGATATCCGCACAGAGGGGGCATGTTGGGAATTAGATATATAGATGAGGTCCCTCCCATCCCCGAACCCCGGTTCTCACCAGCACCTCCCCCCATATCTCCTGGAATTTCCCAGATTGGGTTTGGCAACCCTACCCCTGGCTTTGTGAGGCAAGAGCCTTTCTCCCCCCCGTGGTGGTCTTCTGAGCCTGTGTGGGCTCTACTTTATTTTTTAGAAAGCCACTCCCTGCAGCTGCTGTGTGGCTGAGGGGAACAAGAACTGGGTCCAGGGACCTTCGATTCAAGTCTATAAAGACCCAAACATGTAGTTTGTCCCCTAAATATCCACCACTGAGGAAATTGGACCAAGGGTCACTTTCTGGAGGTCCCAGCATGCGCCCACATCAATCACGAACTCCTTAGGGAACACGCTGGAATATTGTGAAAGCCCCTGTATGAACAGGGCGACCAATTTCTTAATGTGAAGACTCAGGATACAATGACCTAGTTTCTGTTTATTCCAACATGAAAACTCCCTTAACATAAATTTCAGCTTGTTGGAAACTCGCTCATATCTGCCTCCGTGGCTGAAAAGCCACCATTGTCTTTCAGCAGTTCTCTCAAGGCCTAGGCGATGTAAATCACGAATCCCAAACTCTTCAGCTTTCCTTTCTCCAACATCTTTACTCTCCCCCCCCAGCAGAATTCTCTCAGAACACTGCCCCCCCCTCACTTGCTAATGACCTCCACTGAGCCCATGACAGCCTCTCCTGGGGGACTCTGGGCAGCAGGAGTGTGTGCATGTTGGGTGGGGGGAGGGAAGGGTCTCAATCTGGCAGCAATTATAGGAGGGAAAGTTAACTCCCCACCGCAGTTGCTTCAAACATCAATGTGTCAAAACAAAGAACTGAAACATTTCAAATGCCAAATTCAAATGTCACCAGCAATAAGGGCCTACACTTTCAAGCAGCAGCAAAACATGGCTGCAGCCCTTTTATCCCCCACCGGCATCTCAGCTCAAATTTGGCTTCCATTAGGACTGATTTCCCCCCCCCCCCTTAAGGGCAAGTAAGGAGTTATTTTGTCAAATGGAAATGAGGCTGTCTTCATGACTCCTCGTCCTTTTCTTGCCAGTGTTGTGATCATTTCAGTCCTTTCTGGAGATTATGTTCAATGAGAAGAGAGATAACTTGTTTTGAGACATTAGCTGGTTCTGTTTTGGTTTGAAAGGACAAGAAGGGACCTTGCTGAAGTCAAGCAGATCTGGGTCTGCTCAGTTCCTGGATGGCAGACCTCTAGGAAGTCCTGTGGATGCTGTCTCAAGTTCCATGACAGAAGCAAGGCAAGATGCAAATGTAATTTTAAAAGTTTTGCGATATGTGAATATAGACAGAGAATAGGATATGATTCCTGGGGTTACTTGCAGGATAAATCCCTAGCTGTATATAATTCCTGTATTTCAGAAAGAACTGCCAGTTTGTGACTTCCAAAATTTTGAACCCATGGGTCTGGCCAGAGGAGGAATCCTAGTTAGATGAATCAGGGGCACCTCAAAGAGCACTCCCTAAGCAGGTCTACGCAGGATTCTATTCAGGTTGATTCAGTGGGACTTACTCCCAGAAAAACATTCTTAGGATTGCGCTGCAAGTGACTTAAATCTACCAGGAAAGTAGCTAGTAAGAGCTTTTTCATTTGATCCTGTGAGTAGAGCTGGCAGGTGTGGTGGACTGAGCCTACAGTTTAGATCTAAGAGCAACTGTGTTGAATCAGACCAATCATCCTGCTAGTCCAGCGTCCTGTTTCACAAGGGCACGGAGTCTTAAACCACTCTCTGTTTTTAAACCCAGCAGTGGTATTTAGAGGGTTACTGCCTGTGAGCACAAAGATTCCTTTCATCATGGCTAGCCACTGGTCGATCTATTCTCCATGAATTTGTCTAGTTCCCTTTCAAAGCCAAATAACTAGTAGGCAGCATTACCACATCCCATCACAGTGAATTCCACAAGTTAATTACTGGCTGAATGACAGAGGTTTTTAAAAAATCTGTTCTGTACTTTGTCCCATAGTACTAGAATTTGTGAGCACTCAATGAAGTTGGGCAGCTGGCCAAGTCAAAGAAATAAATCTAAAGCCATTTTTCTTGGTTAGTTGGTAGCTCTATTTAAACAACATCTATGATGCCAAAATATTAACGCTCCACTGGAGAGAGAGGAAATTCATAACTTAATAGAGCTTCAATCAGGACCTTTCACACATAATGGATCCCCTTCCTGGAATTCTTTTCTTTTGTGGATTAGTTAATAAACCCAGAAAAAATCCCAGTTCACAATATTTTCTTAAATTTTGAAGAATATGCCACCTCTTCAGAGAACCTTGACCATCTATTCACACATTAGTTTTCTTTTAATTTCCAAACATTTCCTCTGTCTATTTGCCTAGAAACAATTCCTATATTTTGTGAGCGATCCCACGGCAACATCTGGGAATCATTGCCTGTCCGTCCTCGATCCGTCCCTCCTGCCCAAAACCCCGCACCTACCTAGGTGGTTCTTCGGAGAAGAGCACCTCAAGCTCGGCCGTGGGATCGCCGGCATGTCCTTGCGCCGGCGCATCCCCGGCTCCTGGCCGAACTGCACATGTGTGAGCATGCTCAGTTCGCCAGCCTCCCCTTCCCACCGTCGCTTTCTCCCCGGCATCTGATCGTGCCGGGGAGCAACGGCGCCACAGCTCAGGGGATCCGTGGGATCCCACCACGACGTCTCTAATTCGGTGCGGCTTTTAAAAGCCGCGCTTTGGGCGCTTTTTTCCCTGCCGTGTGGCAGGGACCATATATATATATTCTTTCCTTTCTCCCACCAGCCACTGGAGTGCTGGCTGGCAAGGCCTGCTGGGGGTTGGAGATCTTGCACCCCCGGTGGGCATGTGGCAGCTCCTTCAGAGAAAGAGATGAAGAGAAAAAGGCAACTGGCATTCAGTTTGGTGGCTATACATATGTTTTAAAATCAGGGGTGATGTGTAGCTCAACCCATAGAAAGGCCAAGCCCACTTCTGTTTGCATGTACTGAGTATGTACTAAGGGTGTACAGCTAAAGATTTTTTTGGCTCTATTATTCCCTATGGGCAGTGTTCCCTCTAAGCTGAGTTAGTGTGAGCTTGCTCACAGTTTTTTAGCCTCCGACTCACAGACTTTTGTCTTAGCTCAGGAAGGACAGCTCCAGAGCAACCTAATTGATGCAGTAGCCAAATTGCTCGCTCATTACTTTAATGCCAGTAGCTCACAAAGTAGAATTTTTGCTCACAAGACTCCACAGCTTAGAGGGAACATTGCCTATGGGGTATCTTTCTTGGAGTGTGTGTGTATATGTGTGTGTTTGTATGTGGGCAGTTTTTAAAGCCACCAAAATTGAAGGGGAGCTTATGGTGCCTGTCATTTAAACAACCTACACATTGGACCAGGGGGTCCAATTCTATGGGCCCCTGAATGAGGTGCCCCCAGCCATCATCCATTAATTCCTATAGAAAAAAAAGTTTAAAAAGAAAGTAAAACCAGAGAATCCACATCAATGTACAACCTGAGAATTGCCTACACCAAACCAAATTGGAACACCATTGCAAGCCTAGTAAATGTAAGATCAGAGAACCTAGTAATATAAACCCAAGAATCACCACAAATGTAAACTCTGAGAATCTAGAGCAATGTAAAACACAAGAATTCACTATAAAAAACAAACCTGACATGAAGCAACTTGAGCAAAGAACACAACTTTGCAAAGTCAACAAAAACAATTTAAAAGTGTATAATCTAACACAAATCAACCTGGCAAGCCAATACCAAGCCTGAGAAGACACAGACACTCCAGGAAGAAAAGGGGGGGGAAAGCAGTCCTAGGAGCCTTCAAATGCTGGCTCCTGATACTCCCAGTTAATCCCTAATATTTCTGGAATTTTTTTGAGAATCTGGAACATCTCAGATACCATTCAGAGACCTAAATACACACACACCAATAAAGTGTGTATATATGATGGTGACACTTTTTTTTTCTTCTTCCCCCTGAGGGGAGGTTTTTATTGATTTTTTGCAGGCTACAAACTATAACTGAAAATATGGGGAGGGGGACTACATCTAGGGAGAAAGAAAAAAGACCCACTACTAACTAAAAACCCAAGAGTAGGAGATCAATACATCATCTTATCCCCATGCTATTTTCAAAAAGCTAATAATAAAATGAACATCGTCGGTTATGCTAAATTAATAATCGTTTAACCATCCCTTTAACTGTTTAAAGAAATCCCCAGAGCATCCCACAGTTAGTTTCAACATTTTTTCAGGCACAAATCAGAGTCCTTCAGCCCTTATTTATTCTTATCTTTTCTAATCCTCAGTTTGTATGGACTTTTGGGGGCAGTCGCCCCCTTTTCAGAGGGGGAGTCCTCGTCTGAAGACCCCGAACCCAACCTGCCATCAGATTTGCTTTCTTCTTCTTCTTTTTTGTCCTCAGCTGGTTCCCCAAGCTGTGTTCGCAAAAAGTCATGTGCTTTAAGAACAGAGTCAATCCTTTATTATTTATCGTGGAGTTTGAAAGTGACGACTTCTGGAATTTGCCATCTATAACTGATGCCATTTGTTTGTAAGAAAAGGATTAGTTCTTTATAGTTCTTTCTCTTCTGCCTTATATCAAATGGAATATCTTTTAATCTGTTGTTTTTCCCAATTTTCAAAGGTGTTCCCGTCGTTGCTTTCAAGATAGCATCATTACATGGCAGATTATTTTTCTTAATGTATGATGAATAGGACCTGTAGACCACATCCATCTCGCTGTAGAGGTATTCCGCTGTCAAATCTGTCATTGATGCTATTGCTTCACTCAGCTGTTGCTTCAGATTCTCTCCTCTGATTTCCGGGACCCCTTGAACCCGTGGGACCAAATTTGCTTTCTCCATTTGTAGGTGGAAAAGTTTT
>NW_015164715.1:506068-521221 GCF_001447785.1 Gekko japonicus | reverse complement strand
TGCAGGTGTGTGGGGGGTGGAAAGCTGAAGAGTGAGGGGGAAATAAAGGTAGGTTGATGATTGGCTGGGAAGGAGATATGGTTGCCAACTCCAGGTGGGAAATTCCTAGAGATATGAGGGATGGAGCCTGGAGAGGGTGAGGTTTCAGGTGGCATGGGACCTTGGACAGGTACAAAGCCATAGACTCCACCCTCCAAACCAACTATTCCCTTTTGGGGAACCATGTTGCCAATCTCCAGGTGAGGGCTGGAGATCACTCAAAATTACAACTGTTCTTTAGGTAGCCGAGATCAGTTCCTCTGGAGAAAATGGTGGACTCAGTGTCATTATACCCTGCTGAGGTTGCCACAGAAAATTGACACTGAGTGTCCAAGGCCGGGGCACCCACCCAGAGCTTCTTTCTAGAGTTCATTGTATTTATTTCCACAACGGGCCTTTTTCCTAGTATATATATATAGTGGGTTTGGTTATATCCAAACACACATCCTTATTATGTACAACTATACTCCAGTGGGATAGTTTTCAACTACATAAAGAGAAATGTGAAAGAAAACATTTTTTAGAAAGTGTTGCTTCAGGGGAAAAGTGAACTCTAACAGTGGGAGAAAAGCTGCATAAATCTGTATTTGGGTGATATGAACAAGGAGTATTCAGCCGCTGGGGAAAATACTGGAAAGTTCCAGAACAGTGGGGAGGGGGCACTTGCATTACTGTTTCTATTGATGCAACAGATACTATCCTACATTGCACAATGATACTATACAACCAATGTGTATACATTCTTAAATAGGCTTGCTAGCTGGAAGGCAGAAAAGTTCAGGCTGAACAATAAAATAAAAATCAGTTGCAAGCCAATCCATATTGGATAGGTAGCTATAGGAACAGCCAATATAAAATAGACAACCAAGGCATTTTCCTTCCTGGTGGGGCTTATTAACAAAAGACACAATTTGAGGATAAGTTGGTCAAGCCATGAAAAAATAGGTTGTTTTCTGAATGTTGGGGTTGGGTTAGAAAGCCAGTTTCTTAAAAAGGGATGATTTTGTATCCTTCATCACAAAGAAATCATAAAACAAAGACAAATGTTCAAACTAAAAAGGTCACTTTTTGCCAAGAAATCATAAAACAAAGACAAATAATGTTCAAACTAAAAAGGTCACTTTTTGCTTCAAAATTCTAACCATTACCCACAATTCTTGGCTGTGATGCCTTTGCCTTCTGTCATGTATTGGTGCTTTATTAAGCAACAAACCTGGAATCATCATGCAGAGTCCAGCTGCAATGGCAGCCCTAGAAGCCTCTGGGGCTTGACGGAAACCAGAGCCTTGCTTGCTGCTGTCAAGAATTTTTATCACTCTGATTTCTGCATTGCACCCTAGTTGACCTTGGTGTGCTTCAGGATGAATTAGTTAAGATACAAGATGCCCACAGCTTATGCCATGTGGCAGGAAGCAAAAAGCAGATGTGCTACACTTTGCTTTAATAATGTCTTGGACAAAGTGGTGAAAACTAAAACTAAAAGCAATTCACTGGATTATTGTACGTTCACCTAGACAGCAGAAGAACTGGGTGCATTCTTTGCTGTGCCACTCTTACTGGTGACCTTAGTTGAGTCGACTAGGAGACAGAACTCCTGTGATATTCTGCAATACCCATTTCCTAACCATGCTTTCACATAGCGATCTGTAAGGACCTGCGAGGGGCATCTCATTTTCCGCTTTCCCTTTCCTGAAAGTCCCTATATCTTCTCCCCTTTCCCTGATTCCTTTTCTTCTTCCCATCTCCCAGACAACCTACCTTCATCTGCCCTCCCCAGTCTTCAGCTCCCCCCTTCTCTCCCCTGCAGCCTCTCTCCATACAAACCCTGGCTGAGGTGGGTGGTGCTGGCCATCAGGCCTAGTTGTGTAGTGCTGGCTGCTGGGCTGGACCAATTTGTGTGGTGGTGGCCACCAGGCTGGGCCCAGTTATGGAAAAGGAAACCCACAATAACCTGTGGGTGGCACCTCACTTTCCCCTGTATCCCCACTCCCCATGCTATTTCCTCTTTTTCTCCTTATGGCAGCCCCCATATCCTTACCTTTCCCTGCTTCCTTTTCTCCTTCTCACTTACCCACTCACCAACCAACCTTTCATCTATCTCCATCTCTGATTATATTTACTATTTATTCATTTAATTTGTAACCCACCTTTCACCACAATGGGGAACCAAAGCAGCTTATTACATCAGTCTCTTCTCCTCCATTTTATTTTCACAACAATTCTGTAGATTAGGCTGAGAGTGTGTGACTGCCCCATGGTCACAAATGAGATTTTATGGAAGTGGGGATTTGAAACTGGGTCTCCCAGATTTTAGTCCAAAGCTCTAATCACTGCACCACACTGGCTTTTTGGGGATGGCTGCTGTTGAACAGTAGCAAGCAGTCAGTTGTGGGTGAGTCATGCAAATTGGATGGTAGCAAGTCACCTGGTGGTTGCTGGTGGGCCTGGCCCCAATGAGTCCTTCATCAAAGGCCACAACAGCCCTGGAAAAGACCCTGCCCCCTTGCCTTTTACTGACAGAAACCAAGGCATGAAGGATGCCAATATTGTTGCAGTTGCCTATTAAAGGAACAAGACATATTTGCAACCCTATAATAAATTTAACTCTCCACTTCCCACTGTTGGGAAATTGCCTGAGTTGGTCTACGGTGGTATTAGACCAAGTCTTCTGGATGCCCAGGCCAGGAACCAGACCTCACTAGGAAGCATTTATGATGGACATGGAATATTTTTTGGCTCACTCTGACTTATTAGTCTACTTCTTTGGCCAATGTGACTGACCTGTTCACTACAGAATCCTCCTTTGGCTAAAGCTGGGTATTTTAAAAAAGCCTGCTTCATTAAAGACACACACACCTTGATCCAAAATTCTTTAGTATCAGAATTATTATTACTATTTATTTATTTATTTACAGAATTTATATCCTCCCTTTCTGACCCTACAAGGGCCACCAAGGTGGCTAACAATTTAAAACCTACATGATAAAATTACATTAAAAACTATTAAATAAACTTCCCCTCCCAAAAAAATATCATCAAAATTAAAGTTAAAACACATACAAAACATAAAAACATTGGTTAGGAAGGAGGGATCATTAGGAGAATGCCAAACAAAACAAAAAAGTCCTCTCCCACAGGCAGAAGATGGCAACAGAAGGGAACAGATGGATTCTTGCTGGTCCTGTTATAAAATTAATCCAGTAGTTACTTTCACTGGCTTTAATAGAAAAGAGGTCTCCAACCCAAGTGGGATGAAATTTTTCAGGAATGTATTCCTCCACCTGTGAATTCTTGCTCCCAAATTTCAGGAAGACTGGGGTCCTTGCCACACGGGACAGCTGAAACGCGGCTAATCAGAGCCGCACCAAACTTGAGACGCCGCGGTGGGATCCCACGGATCCCCTCAGCCGCGGCGCATCGCTCCCTGGCACGATCAGATGCCGGGGAGAAAGCAACGGTGCGAAGGGGAGCATGGCGAACTGCGCATGCTCACACATGCGCAGTTCGGCCAGGAGCCGGGGATTCGCCGGCACAAGGACGGGCCGGCGATCCCATGGCCAGCGTTGCTGCGGCCCTTCCAAAAGAACCACCTCGGGAGGTGGTTCTTTTTTGGAGCGGATCAACGCTGGAAGGGACGGATCAGGGACGGAGACGGTACGCTCCCCAGATGTTGCGGTGGGATCGCGCCCGTTTGATCCGCCCCCGTTCCGTCCCGCTCCCGGCCCAAAAGGCAGGACCTGGGTAAAGCAAATCCTGGCCGCTCCTGTGCCTTATCTCACTGCACTCCATTTATTTCCCATATGGCCTGGCTGGGAGAAATTATGCTTCAAATAGAGCCAGCAAAGTAAGGACAAGGTTAGTTCCCCTCAGTCATACTCTTTTATTTATTAAAACTTTTATATCCCACCCCACGGCTGAAGGTGGTGTACAATACATAATTTAACGACAGTCCTTTATGCACTGACAGCTTACTGTGGAGAATCCGAGTAGTCAAGCCTTTAAGCTTGACTTCGAATTTGTGTGCCTTCCTTATGCACCAATCCTTTTTCTCAGATGTATTTCTGTGTATTCTGCAGCTGCAACCAAAAACTGCAGTTTCTCGTAATTGGGGTGGGAACGTCACTTGTGATGTGTGTGTGTGTGGGGGGGTGTGGTGCCCAAAGGTTTTTTTAAATTCATGCAATTGTCCTATCACAGGTAAGCAGTACCGTCCATCAAGCGCCTCCCATTTAAATCCTTGCGGTTCAGATTTTGTCCATGCCTTTAAGTGTTAGAAAGAACAGCAGGCAAAAGCAGAATTTTCCTGAAACATACAAGCAGCTGCGAAGCCCCATTATCCACATTGCCGAGCGAGCAATGTGTTATCAGCCACAGTGAAAATGGGAAAGACTCACATGATCTCATAGCCAATGCTCCCTCTAAGCTGCGGAGCCTTGTGAGCAAAAATTCTACTTTGTGAGCTATTGGCATTAAAGTTGTGAACGAGCGATTTAGCTGCTGCATAAATTAGTTTGCTCTGGAGCCATCCTTTCTGAGCCAAGATAAAAATGTGTGAGCTGGGGGCTAAAAAATTGTGAGCTAGCTAACACTAACTCAGCTTAGAGGGAACACTGCTAGCATGGGGAAACATGTTGAGTGTACAGAATGCATGGTAGAACCCACTGGCACTGGCACTGCAAGATATGATCATTAGCAATATGTGTGTGTGTGCAAACGCTATGCTGCCTTTTGAAACATCAGTGGAGCAGGAGGAGACTTTGGGCCAGGATGGGGAGGATGAAAGTCAATTGCTGATGTTTCAAATGGCAACTTGGCATTTGCCTTCATGTACGTGGTCACTGTTTGCTCGATCAGGCTGAAAACAATGCAAAAGTTTGCCCCCTTACCATCTCTCCACCCACTGTTTTTTCCCTTGCAGAAGAGAGTGGGGAGGATTTAACATTTTTAAAAGCTAGGCAAAATAAGAGCCAGGGAGAAGTGGAGGGGATGGATCTTGCCCTGGCCAGGCACTGTGCTGCTCTCCGGGCCAGCTTTGACTCTCCTCCTCTGGCTGCGCACTGCTGCTTCAGCGGCCACCTGGCTGGCCTCTGCTGCTGCCTCCTCCTGCTCCTCCTTCCAGCTTGGGCATCACCTTTCTCCAGATGCACAAGGCAGTGCAGAGTGAGGGAAAGCAGCATCTGCCCACCCTGCTACCTCCTCTGCTCCTCCTCCTCCTCCTCCTTTCTCCTTGGCTCAGCTCTGCTTTGGCTCTTGCTGCTCCCTTCTTCTTCGGCCAGGGCAGCCAAAGCAGCAGCAGCTGTGGTGGTGTGCTCCAGAGGGCATGATCTACTCTGCTCTCCTCCTTGCTCTTGCCTTCCCCAGTTCACCTTCTTGCTTCCCTTTGGCGTGGCAAGAGCTCTTGCTTGCAGCTGGCTTGCCCCCAGAAGAAGGGGCCATGTCTTGCAGCCGGGAGCCATTCTTTCTTTTTTTTAACAAGCAACATGAGTCTAGCACTAGAGTTATGTCATTTCTAAAGAAAGAGAGAGAAGGCAGCATGGAGCTGTGCCTGCAGGGAGCCACTGGCTCCCACCACACAGACCAAGCCCAGCTGGGCAGCCCTCTCCTGATGCCCTGGCACCAGGGGGCAGGCCAGACAGACTCTCTATGCCTGTGGGGACCTGATGGATCTGTGCTGCCTTCTCCAGCTGGCCCGTTTAACCTGGGTGGTAGGACAGCCCAGCTGGAAAACAAAACTTGCACACCCCTAGTGGGCAGTGGAGGAGTGGCCTCCAAGGGGCAGGAAAAGGATGGGGAGGTAAAATCCGAAGGAATGTTTCTGCTTTGAATTGCTTGGAAGTGACACAATGGGAAACATCGCTACAAAACCACTTTCAGAAAAGCTGGGGATACAGCAAACGGAAAGCAAAATGAGAGCTGAAGGGATGAAAAACAATGTATAACGAAAAAGATAACCCGAGTTGAAGGGTGGGGGGATGAAGAATGGGGAAAGAAACACTACAGAAATGCGCAAGGAAAGCGAGGGAAACCACCAATGCGGGGAGGGCGGGGTAGAAATGGAATTAAATAAATAAATAAATAAATAAATAAAAGGCCAACAAAGCACCAAATTCCCTCCTGTCCTAATCAAGCCTAATACAGTGTCATAGGAAACAATAAAGTGCCTGCAACCAACATCCCATTAAAAACTCCAGTGAATAAAGCTTAGAGCGCCTCCTAAAAGTTTCCTAGATATTGTGCCCCTCTCCTCCTCAGGGAGCCCATTCCCTAAAGTGAGAGCAACCACAGAAAAAGGAAAAGACCTCACTGAGGCCAGACAGGCCACCTTTAATGCAGGAATAACTAGACAGTGTCAAGCTGAAGACCATAACCGGCACCACAGGGACATATGCAGAAAGAAGGTCTTTTGGATACTGTGAATGGGGAGACTGTCCTATTCCTGCCAACATGGGCTTCATGGCTCAGATTTTCCGTTTAACCAGCAAAAGCAGTCCAGCAGAGCAAGTTTCCAGGTTCAAGACTTTGACTCAGCAGAGACACCAAGAAACTAGGGTTATAACAGCACATGAAAAGTAGGGTTGCCAGCCTCCAGGTGGGGCCTGGAGATCTCCCGCTTTTGCAACTGATCTCCAGCTGACAGAGATCAGCTCCCCTGGAGAAAATGGCTGCTCTGGAGGGTGGACTCTGTGGCATGGTACTAGGCTGAGGCCCCTCCCCTTCCCAAACCCCACCCTCTCCTGGCTCCACCCCCAAAGTCTCCAGGTATTTTCCAACCCAGACCTGGCAACCCTAATGGAAAGCCATTCTGGAAAGATGTAACTGCAGCAGAGTCCAGGCAGCTACTGGAGGGTTTTATAATGGGCACCGCAGTATCATGTCTTCCTAGTGCCTTAATGAACTGATCCTGGCCATGGAAGTCCAGTCTCCTTCCTCAAGTAAGGCCTTGTGCTCCCAAGCATGTGCTTTGCCTTCTTACATATGCTTCAGCGTGCCCTACCATCTTCTCTGTTCTTGGTTGTTGGTGTGATTGCAGGGGAATTAAACTGGGTAGAGGTGGCATACAAAAGTGAGTGTACCTCTGGCTTCTAAGTCCAAGGAAAAGTCATTTATGCAGGTTGCTCAGTGTCTTCCTCAGAAGATGTTAACTCTTCTTGGTCCATACTGTCGTGATAATTGGGGCTTGCATTTATCCCTGGTTATAACATTGTCTGTTTATCCCAGGACAAGTGTGCGGCAAAACCGGGGTGACCTCAGTGTAATGTGGAAACAAAAAATACCCCAAGATAATTACAGGGGTGGACTCAAGTGTCGTGTGGAATGTAAGTTCGGGGACAGGGTTGAACCAGGATTTAAGGTCTAGTGCAGAATCGCTTTCAGTGTCTCTTCCCACACTGCTATCAGCTGGGCCTGGGGCTGCAGGGCAATGGGTGAGCCTGGACTGTCAGCTGGGCTGCAGGGCAATGGGTGAGCCTGGACTCATTATTGCTGGCCAGGACTGTCAAGCAGCCCTCCCTCTTGGACTGTGTGGCAGTAGTGCAGAAAGACCCAACAGGTGACTCTGTGCCCATCTCCCCCAATATCTGGGGCTGAATGCCCTGTGCAGGAGCAGCTCAGCTCAGCATGCTCCAGCACCATTTCAACAGTCCGGTCAGCTCGTACTTCTTACGGAAGCCTCTCTCCTACTTTAAGAAGTTTCTGAAGCTCTTGTGAGCAACTTTTTCTGTTTTATTTTATAGGGGCCATATTTAGGCTTGGGGTCGAGGGCTGGTAACACTTTGCCCCATCCACTAAACCACATGAACCAAGAAATAAGCAAATACCCCCTTCGGCTCCCTTTCCCCAAAGCGAAGAGTAAGAGTGGCTTTAGCAGAGTTCTCTTAGAAACTTCTGTTTGCTCTTCTCTTGCTTCACTCACAGAAATGATCAACTGTGGAGCATAGCAAAGTGATTTTCGGAGCCAGATGGGTAACGACTGCAGGCCTGGTTTTGGTGCTAGGGCCTGTAGTTGCTCATTCCTTGTCTAAATGGATAGACCCTCCACCTGCTGTTCTGGCAATAGGTTTCTTTCCATAGATAGTCTTGAGAGTTCTGCCTCTGTGCTCTCTTCTAACTCCCATGAGGCAGCTTGAAGCAAAACAAGATAAAGGCTCTTCTTAGTTGTTTCTCTCCCACATTTCTTGCACATGTCTTTGTTATCGTTAATTATTCCTGGCCGCCACATTATCTGGCATGAACATGCAGTGCTTGCTGCTGATTAAAGGCTAAGTGATAATTTACCTAGTTCACACTCAATTTGAATTTGATGAACAGCTCTTCAGTAGCCCTTCTGAGTTATTAATAGGGAGCTATTATTAGGTATTGAGGGTGACATTCTTTTGCCCAGTCTTGTAATCTTTACTAGATTTAAAAAAAAAATGCTGAAAGAGACAATTAAGTTGATCAGGTTTGATTCCCCCCCCCCTCCATTACTGACTCCTTTTATTGCTGCCTCAAGTCGATTCATGCATTTGGCTGACTTCCAGAATTGCACCATATGGGATCTGCAGATCAACTCCTCTCTGGACAGTTTGCTGCACTGATAAAAATTTCCCTTCTCATTACTGATGAGGTTATGGCCAGAAGACCTCCCTCTAGTGAGCTAGCAATTGTCACCTCAACCACTAGGGTTGCCAAGTCAGAAACTTACCAGAGTGGGGCACTCCCGGCCATTGTCCGGAGTGCATGCGCTGCATCCACGTCACCTGGAAGTGACGCGGGTACGCCAGGCACGCTGGGGGCAGGGCCAGGACCATCCGAGGGAAAAACGTAGAGTTTTCCCTCGGATGACCTTGGCCCTGCCCCCAGAGGCATCCAGGTGACGTGCACGTGGGGGTGGAGTTCCCCCTGGGGCCTGATCCACGGGCGGCGGGGAACGGGCCTCTGGAGCGGGGGTTTCCCCGCGCCCCCCAGGGGGACTTGGCAAGCCTGTCAACCACTAAAGCCCAATCTACACATGCAACAGAATGAGATGGTAGAATGGGCTAAACCATTTCTTAATGCTTCCCCATGTAAAAACTCTCTGCAAATAAAAATTGAGTCCATCAGGGAAAAGAGGTTATAGGCTAGCTCTTCAAATGTTGCGCTAGTTTTCCACGGAGGACAACTATTAATGTGTGTGGGGGGGAATCTTTTATTTAAAAAAATTACGCTTCTTCTGCAGGCCATTCTACCATCGCAGCTCCCTACCACCTCATTACCAACTCATTCTGCTGCATGTCTAGGCCAAGCTTTAGAAACCTGGGAAGAAGAAAGAGGTCTCGTTCTTCAGCATCTTTTTGTATATTTCTGGCAGCCACTATTATATTACTCTATTTTTCAACTGTGATCTGATCTCTGCCATATCTTTCATTCTTTTCCGGATGGTTTGAACCTGCTTGACTTGGACAATATTCTTATTTCCATTTTTCTACCTTGTTTGGCCTTTTTTTCTGCTCCCATGGATTGCTGGATCAATAGGGGCCCCATTATGGAGCACTTCAGCCCAGCTATGTCACTTGCTTTGGGTATTTACTCCAACTGATTTTTGCTTGTGGGCCAGATTCTTGACAGAGGCCTTATTCCTATGCACACTTGCCCATATTCAACCCTCAGACTTTCATCCCCCCCGCCACCCCCACTGCTAGATGAATATGCTATTTTAGTCAAATTGTATCTTAACTCTTTTCTGATAAATGACAAAAATTGGCCACTCAGATAAATAGTTATTCAGTTCATAGTTTTTCCGCCACCATATAATTTCTGTAGCTATTATCTGAATGTCCTAGTTTCTGTTATAACATTGGTGCTACCTTAAAGGAAAACTGTAGAGGCCTTGAAGAGACAGCCAAATGGGAACACTGAGGAACTGGAGTTTAAAGTAATATTTGTGTGTGTGATCCAATTCTCTAAATGCAGGAGTCAAAGAATAAGGTGGGAAAAAGATAAGAGAGCCATCAGGTTGTCAGCTACGCTGCCATATTGTTTATGGACTGAGGGGGCACCTGCCTAACCTGTGTACGACTGGGTGCCACATTCCTTTCCCTCTTCTCCTGTTATCTGTAACCTTGTACCATTGTCTAGTTGTAGTGTCTTCATATTAATCAAACGTGTGACTGGTTTCGTTTCCCAGCTCAACTGCATCAGTTATTCCTTCCCGCCCGCGGGAAACAGGCCGATTGGCCCACCAGTGGTGGTGCTGGTGGGTCGTTTGAACTCTGTATATCTCAGTAAGCTTTCCCTTTTTACTCATTCCTAACAGTGCTTGTGTTCCTGACCAATAGTACTGACAATAAAGTATATGCTTCTTGGAAGACTGTGCTCCATTTATTTGACTGTTGGACCTGACACAGGTTCAGTTTTTGTGCTCCTTGGAATTATACCCGGGAGAAGATATAGTTGCAGCAGTTCCACCATTTTAAGAAAGCTGGGAAGCAGTAGACTCTCAACACATCTTCACTAGCCTATCATGCCAGTCCTGCCTTTGAATTGCTCAGAAGTTTGCTCCCCATATCAGCATTTCTTCTTCCTGATTTAGATAATTCCATCCAAACTATAGAATATGCAAAACAGAGAGCAGGAATTCAGGAATGATGAGTGTTCACCACACTATCATCCGTGAGAACCCTTTTAGAGCTCAGGACTTCTTTGGAACATTCTGTTCTCAGTACATGAGAGCTGAAGATCACTTCTGGTTTCCCATGAGTAATAGGTAAAATATCTATGGGAAAGATCTATATGGAAAGATAATGCCACACATCCAAGACTGTAGAAATAAAATTCTTCACATATAACTATTTCCCCCATTTTCATGCTCACAGTGATGGTATTAGATCATTTTCTGGCAGCATCTCACTCTGGTGACTTCTCTACTCTTTAGGAGTACAAAGTTTTAAACTTTTGAAATACAATGCTCATGAGTGTATTTAGCTATAGCCAGCATTTTTGGATTTCACAAAATTATATATGTTTGGCTGATTTCAATATTTCCAAAACAGGAGGCTCGTTCTCATGAGGGTATGGTGATTAATGAACCAGCTCCTGGCTAAAATCTTGTGAACGATGGTGACTGATGGCTGGAATTTGAGGTTTCGCCAGCCTCCTTGTCACCCAAGCTCAATTTTCTGCAGCAAATTAATAATACCCATTAAAATGGATTGATTGTCCTTGTCAGACGTTTTCCTCCCTTGCTCCCATGTGCTCTCTTATCAATGGCCCATTAGGTGAGTTACCCAAGGCATTTGTGTCAGCGCCAAAGAATTTGCTCCTCTTCTTGGCCAGATGGAGCTTTGAATGATCTTTGGTGCCAGGGACTGATAACAAGCTTGCTCATCAATAGGTCCCAATGTGAAGGTGTCTACAGGATTTGTAATCATTGACTGTCAATAGTTCCTCTCCCTGTAGCATTATTTATTCCTCATGGCTGCCGACTCTCATTTGGTGCAAGGAGAACACCACACTGCTAAAATCAACAGTGCTGATTTGCAATCTGCAGGCTTTAAGATGAGCTAATCCACAGGCCTCTCATAAAAAGCCAGAGAGAACAGCTGTTTATTCATGTGGTTTTAATCTAACGTATGTTTTGGTTTGGGGTGAAAAGCATTTTATGGGCTTTCTTTCTTTACCAACAAAACAATGATTTGGAGGGTAGGAGTGGAGGGCTGTTTGCCAAGAACTGGACTCCCCTGCAGGTGAAGTGCTCTAGGGCTGTGCTGTCCATTCTTCCTGCCTATTGGAGGGGTGTTGGCTTCTATGTTTGGAGCAGAGGGGTAGAAAAGACACTTAGGAGGCAAAAACTCTGGATCCTACCAGCACTTGAGAATAAAAACCTGGAATAAGGGTAATGGTAGTAAGAGCAAGGGAGGAGGTAAGGTTGTTAAAAGCACAGGCTGTTGTGTTTTCTCCCTTCTTCACTTGAAAGAGAGGGGAGAATTAAGTGGGCAGGGAACTTTTTCTCAGCAGCTGTTACCTGAGACCCTTTAAAGGAAGATGGCATGGATTGAACCTGATATATTCTGTATGCAAAGCATGTGCTCCACTGCTGAACAGCACTGTGTCTCCCCATCATCCCACCTAATGCTTGATCAGAAGAGTGGACAGCACATGTGCTCCACTGCTGGACAGCACTGTGTCTCCCCACCATCCCACCTAATGCTTGATCAGAAGAGTGGTTTCTATTGGTCTGGAATCAGGGTACTCACCTGCCTTGCTTGACATCTATATGAAGCCATAGAAGAGATCATCCAAAGCTTTGTTGTGTCATGTGATCATTACGCTGATGCCACCCAACTCCATGTTTTGTTAATGGAAATGAGAGGAACAACAATCTTTAGAGTTTCTTGAGACAAACGATAGGGCTAACAATCTAAGAATAAATCTAGACAAAACTGAAGTAATACTGGTAAGGGATCTTGGGTGTTCCTTTGGAAGAGGGCACCTCTAAATAATGAGTAGGAAATGAGGTCTGTGCATTCAGTGTGTGTTGTCGTGGCAACTATTGGCTTCTGGGTCTAATTATTGGTGCTGATATTTACCTTTGAAGCCCCTCACTGTATGAGATCTGCAAACCCAAGAGAATATCTTTCCCAATTTTTAACCCCTCACTTGTTATGATCTATAAGAAAGGCCTTGCTGAAAATCCTGCTTCCATAGTACATCAGAATGATGATGATAAAAAATGGCTTTCTTTGTGGCAGTCCCGAGGCTACAGAATATGCTTCTGAGGAGGACAGGCAAAAAGGGAATATGAGGAGCATATAGCAAACAACATAAAGACCAACAATAAATCTTTCTTCAATTATATTAGAAGCAGGAAACCAGCCGGGGGGCCCTTGGATGACCAAGGGGTAAAAGGAGTACTGAAAGATGATAGGGAAATGGCTGAGAAGCTGAATGCATTTTTTGCCTCGGTCTTCACTGTGGAAGATGAGAAGTGCTTGCCCACTCCAGAACTGCTGACTTCAGGAGGGGTGTTGAAAGATCTGAGTCAGATTGAGGTGACAAAGAGAGGAGGTCCTACGACTGATAGACAACTTAAAAACTGATAAATCACCAGGCCCGGATGGCATACATCCGAGAGTTCTGAAAGAACTCAAATGTGAACTTGTGGATCTCCTGACAAAAATATGTAATCTTTCATTAAAATCTGCCTCCATTCCTAAGAACTGGAAGGTAGCTTAATGTCACCCCCATCTTTAAAAAGGACTCCAGAGGAGATCCGGGAAATTACCGGCCAGTCAGTCTGACATTGATACTGGGTAAGTTGGTGGAAACTGTTATTAAGGAAAGAATTAGTAGGCACATTGATGAACAAAAACTATTGAGGCAGACTCAGCATGGGTTCTGTAAGGGACTAACCTGTTAGTGTTGTTTGAGGGAGTGAACAAACATGTGGACAAGGAGGACCAGTAGATGTTGTTTACCTTGACTTCCAGAAAGCTTTTGATAAAGTTCCTCATCAAAGGCTCCTAAGTCACGGGATTTTTTTTTGCGGATGACACGAAGTTGTTCAGGGTGGTGAGAACCAGGGAGGATTGTGAGGCACTCCAAAGGGATCTGTCGAGGATGGGTGAGTGGGTGTCAACGTGGCAAATGGGGTTCAATGTGGCCAAGTGCAAAGTGATGCACATGAACTGGCAGAGACTGAGCAAGAGAGAGATCTTGGAGTCGTACTAGATAACTCAATGAAAATGTCTAGACAGTGTGCAACTGCAATTAAAAAGGCCAATGCTACGCTGGGGATTCTTAGCAAGGGAACTGAAAACAAATCAGCCAGTATCAAAATGCCCCTGTATAAATCAATGGTGTGACCTCATTTGGAGTACTGTGTACAGTTCTGGTCACCACACCTCAAAAGGGATATTATAGCATTGGAAAAAGTGCAGAAAAGGGCAACTAGAACGATAAAAGGGCTGGAACACTTTCCCTATGAAGAAAGGTTAAAACACTTGAGGCTCTTTAGCTTGGAGAAACGATGATTGAGGGGTGACATGATCGAGGTTTATAAGATTATGCATGGGATAGAGAAGGTAGAGAAAGAAGTACTTTTCTCCCTTTCTCACAATACAAGAACTCGTGGGCACTCAATGACATTGCTGAGCAGTTGGGTTAGAACAGATAAAAGGAAGTACTTCTTCACCTAAAGAGTGATTAACACATGGAATTCACTGCCACAGGAGGAGGAGGCGGCTACAAGCATGGACAGCTTCAAGAGGGAATTAGATAAGCACATGGAATAGAAGTCCATCAGTGGCTATTAGCAACAAGGTATAGAAAGGAACTCTCAGGCTGGAGCAAGTGATGCTCTGTATTCTTGGTGCTTGGGAGGGGCAACATTGGGAGGGCTTCTAGTGTCCTGACCCCACTGGTGGACCTCCTGATGGCACCTGTATTTGCTGGCACCTGGTATTTGCTGAGTTTTGGACTAGATGGGCCATTGGCCTGATCCAACATTGGCTTCTCTTATGTTCTTATGACATATATATGTCTACATCGTCTTTGACTTTACCCAACCAAGTGCAAGGCATTCCAGTTCCGTTTGGCTTTCCCTCTCTTTTTATTATTTATGAACTTCCCTAAACAGGAGCTGACTTTACCAGATGCATGAATAAGATTGAAAAGACTTTGTGCATCTGATGGATCTTGTTTAAAACATCTCACACCACACAAACCTTATGAATGTTTAAAGTTGACACAAGATTCTTTAGCTTAGTGGTTCGTGGCATTTTATCCACTGCTGCCCACAAAATGTTCAAAATTATCCTCAAATCCCAAGTCACAAATTAAAAAATAGGACATTAAGAGGTTTCCGATTTTGGCGTTCACCATGGCAGTCACTCTCCTGGACCTCTGGGAGACAATTGCCAGAACCTGTGGCTAGGAGGGGGTGCAATTGTCAGCATCCCCCATGGAACCCTTGCTGATGGGTTCCAAGCCATGGGGCACTAGACAGCTTCTCTGCTGGTGATCCTGCTGGTGAAGGGGGAGCCATTCATGCCCCGACGGTCCTGCCGCTGAGTTTCCAGATGGCACTAGAAGCACACACCAGATCAAGTGCCGAGTGATCTAGCGATTTGGCAACATAAGTGAAATGGAAATCGTCTT
>NW_015164715.1:492031-505619 GCF_001447785.1 Gekko japonicus | reverse complement strand
AAGTGATGGTAAGATTCTCCAGAAGGAATGTCAGAGATAAAATTCTTAAAGCAGCTAATGGAGTTACCCTGAAAATCAAGGGCAAAGAGATAAAGGTTTTATAGGATATTCCATTTGAAATAAGGAAGATAAGGTGCAAATATAAAGACTTGGTCGCATTTCTACAAAAGAAACAAATTGTCTACAGATGGATTCAGCCTGAAGGACTCATCTTTAAATTTGTGAATGGAAAAGAAAAAATTGACACTGTGGAAAAAGCAAGTGAATTCCTGCATCTTCATAGTCGTCCAGCAGAAGGAAAAGAAGAAGAAGAAAAAGACAGCCCCAAGAAGGATGGTGGAGATGGAGCAGAGCCATCTTCTGGTGAAGAATCAGACTCAAACTTGGGGGCAGTGCCCCCAAAATGAGGCTATAAATTGAGGAAGCCAAAGGAGAAAAAATGATCTGTTATTATAACTCTGAAGTTTTAAAAAATTGTTTAAAATAAGCATTCTTGGGCTTTTTATGAAGTCATAGTAGACGATGTTTAAGTATGAGTGGAAGTTTAATAGAAAGATGATGAACATGTTCAATGATTTCATACGCATACCTAGCTACATAAACTTGTAATCTTGTTAAAGCAATTTGTATGACACCTACTCTTGGGTTTTTAGAGGTTTCTTTCCTTTATCCCTATAGTTTGTAGACCCTCCCTTATTTTTTCATGTAGTGTTTAGTTATAGAAAATGCAATTAAAAAATCCCCTTCAGCCCCCCCCCCAAAAAAAAGACATTAAAAACATCAGACAGGGCAACCGGATAGGATATTTATGAATATGCATGTGATGAACAGAGTGCAGCTCTTGTGCCTGATGGACTTCTTCATGTTAGGTTGGTTTCTGTTTACTGTGTCCCAGCTTTTTAAGGACCTATGGGAGAAATCAGGGATCTGGAATTTCATCCTCCAGTCTTCCAAGCAGGATGATTAGTATGGTAGCTCTCCTCAGCTGGCGGCCAGAAGCTATGGTACACAGAGTATGCATACTTGTGTCATTCACAAAAGTACAATCTATTAAGACAGAGTTCAATGGCACCTGAAAGTGCAGTCAGTACTGGGAATCCATCACAGACACCTATTTATTAGAACTGAACCTGATCTTAAACTTGATTTTCTTTTTTAATCCATCAAAACTTCCTACAGGATACAAAAAAAGAAAAAGAAAAATGGGCCAAGTAATACCATTTTCATTTATGCCATAGATCTGGACCTCAAGCCTTTCTGCTGGGCTGCAAGGCTCGCAGCGAGGTCTGTGTGTGGCCAGGTCCACTCCATATTCCTCCTGTTTAGCATTAGGAAAAGAACCCATAAATGTTCTTCTGGGGGTTGTAACAGAGCATCTGGTACTCTGTGACCACGGGTTCCAACAGCTGACATAACAGGTAAAAAATTTATTCTGTGGTTGACTGGGCATCTGTCTTTTTTACTGGGGTGTGTAGGAGACAGGCATATTTCTGTAGTCCCCAGTATATTTCTCATGGCAGCAGGTGGGCTGGAAGGGTGATAGACTGCCCTTGGTTGCCTCAAAGCCTTTGATAGGTGTACAGTCTCATTCTTCCGGAGAGAAACACATTGAATTCATTTTATGCTAAAGGGTAACCACTCACTATATAAAGGGTTTAATTTAATGTCTTGAACTGTTTGAACAATTTCTCCTAATTAAAAAGAAATAACTAGTAGCTAATTTGTGGAGGTCCTATTCATCTGCTCTGAACCAAGCAATCCTGTATCAAAGACCTATGTTGTCAAGCAGGAATTATATCCAAAAACAAATAAACAAAGATGCAGCAGACTTGTATTATGACACAAAAGAGAAAATCGTCATCAGATAGAATAAAGGCATTCACTCTGAAATCTGCACTGTATTTATTTTAAAGATCTCCTTCTCATCTCTCTGCTACTACAATAGCAGCTAAAATGGCTTACAATAAGAAATTAAAAGAGGACATAGTACAATGCAAGATTAGAAATCTTATATTGCAGTGTAAATATCCTGTTGGTTCTACAGTGTGGGGAAAGAAAATAAGGCCACACGGTGGTAGGAGGGAAAAAAGGAGGAACCAGGTGCAAGGGAGAGTAGTTTATTTGACCTTTTAGATCCCAGCATGTTTCATGATGAGCTTCATGAGGGGATCCACCAAAATAAGGTTAAAATAGATGCAACTGCATCAGTATGAATAGTATTTAACATGTAATATCTGAATGGTAATGCATATTCATCATGTTAAGAATTATTTAAAATAAGCTTACAGACCAACAATATTTTTTAAATTGTTTTTTTAAATATTTTAAATTACATTCTGAGCATGGTGTATCACACCAAAGAGTATGTTAGGTCCCCCACACCATTTTCAAAATGTAATTTAAAATAATGTTTAATGTATTTTAAAAATCAAATTGTTAGTCTTAAACTGGTTATTTGTTTTATCCCAATATTTTGGCATACATTTTTGTTCCTTTAGTTTTCACTTCAGTTTTCTTGATTCCCCCCAGGTTTCTTCCATTTCTTTTGAGATCACTCCTACCCCAATCTTTTTCTGGAAGATATCTCCAAAGGGAAGGAGAGAGAGACTTACTCTTGTTTAAAGAATGAAAGCTGGGAATTCAGAGAACCTCCTTGACCTATCACTGCAGCAGTATATCGATACATCATTATTTTAGTGCATTTTTTAAAAATGCAGCCATGATATTGATGTATAGATATGAGCATGCGTGCCTCCAATGATGTCACCCTCCTTTGAAAATCCTGATTATTTAAGACACATGCAGAAGAAAATAAACTGACTCCATAGCTGAAAACACAGAAGGAGAGCAGATGTGTGGAAGAACTGTGCCCAACCCAACTCCAATGCTTGTGGATCAGCTCTTAAGAAAATCAGGAGTAAGTCGAGTGTGCAGAAAAGACCTAAGTGAGGCTTGCCAACTGTTAGAGTCTGGAGCGTTTTAACATATTGCTAACTCTGAAGCTGGTCTCCATGTGGATAGAAAATCCCCAAGAATGGGGCAAGGTTCAGTTGGGGGGCATTCTTTTGCAAAGCTTGGGGACCTCCTGGGCTTGCAAAAAAATAAATAAAATCAGGGGCTTTAAATCCACTCCAAAGAGAGGAACGTTGTCTGAGCAGATGCAGACAACTTAAAGAAGAGTCTCCCTGGGCTGTAAGTGGGCAGAGAAGGAGGGAGAGGGAGCTACCTCTGGCTGAGCTGGGGAGGAGGGAGAGGAGGGGGAGGTGGAGCCACCGCCACTGGTACCTAAGCCAGCCTGGTAAGCAGGCAAGGAAAGAGGGAGGAGAGGGGAGCTAGAGCCACTGCTACCACCACATGAGTAAGAGAGGTGGGCTGGCAGGCAGAGGAGAAGTAGGGGAAGCCAGAGCCACAGCTTCATGAGTCAGGTGGGTGGGCGGGCAGGTGGTGGAGCTGGAGCTACTGCTGTGTGAGCCATGCAGGCAAACAGGTGGGGGGGGGGCGTGTTGGAGCCATGGCTACCACTGCAATAGCCATGAAAACAGGCAGAGGAGGCGCTAGAGCCAATGCCCCTTGAGCCAGACAAATCTGAAAGCTTTTTTCCCAGAAATATTCTTAAATGGGCTGTTCCTCCTCCCCCCAGATGTAGCCATGGGAGGCTGACCCTGCACCTGAGGAAATATATTAGGAACAGAGCAGAAGTAAAATGCATGTCAGTTGGAAGCATAACTGGGCCCTCTCGGTCTCTTGGATCATTCCAAAGTATTTGATTTGAATTATTGCACCCTATCCATTCTGTCCAAACAAAGACCTTTCCCATCCTTCAGATGAAGGGTGCGCCAAGTCAATATATTAAATCAAGGGATACGACAGTATATAGTATAGTTGTGTATTGGTATTGTAATTGAAGGGATAACAAAGCCTCCAAAGCACACTTGCTCCAGGCCACAGAGCTATTGTATATATATTACTAGGAATAAGGCCCGTTGTGGAAATAAATACAACGAGCTCTAGGAAGAGGCTCTGAGAGAGTGTCAATTTATTGTGGCGATCTCAGCAGGGTATAATGACACAGAGTCCACCATTTTCTCCTGGGGAACTGATCTCTGCCATCTGAAGAGCAGTTGTAATTCTGCGTGATCTCCATCCCTCCGTTGGAGACTGGCAACAATGGTTCCCCATGAGGGAATGGCTGGCTTGGAGGGTGGAGTCTATGGCATCGCACCTGAGGTCCCACCGCTCCTCAAACCTTACCCTCTCCAGGCTCCACCCCTCAAATCTCCAGGAATTTCCCACCTGGAGTTGGCAACCCTATCTTCCTCCCAGACAACCATCAACCTACCATTATCTGCCCCCTGGCTTCAGCTTTCCATCTCCACCCCCTCCCTCCTAGACAGCAGGTGTAATTCTGAGTGTTCTCCATCCCCCACCTGGAGATTGGCACCCGATGTTCCCCATGAGGGATGGCTGGCTTGGAGGGTGGGGTCCATGGCATTGCACCTGTCTGCCACCCCTCCTCAAACCTCACCCTCTCCAGGCTCCACCCCTCAAATTTCCAGGAATTTCCCACCTGGAGTTGGCAACCCTATCAGGACTGGCCCCAATGAGTTTTCTCCCAAAGGCAATAATAGGTGTGGATAGGGCCTTTTACTGACAGAACCTGGTTGCCTAGCAACAGGCACTGAGGAGAAAGTACAGTGGGCAGGGGAGGGGGTTATGTTGAAAGTCCTTTTTTTCTTTTTTTACTAACAGAAGTTGGTTGCCTACCAAGAGCCACTGAGGGGACAGTTAGTCACAGTTAGGCCCACACAGGAGCCAAGAGACATGTCTTCCTCAGGAGAGAGTCCAACTTTCCTGGAGCCGCAGCTCGTTTCCTCCAGGCCAGACCCACCCTGGCGCTGCCGCTGCTGCTGAAGGAAGGTGGGGAAGCCATTTAAAGGCCCTGGGCAACCTTCTCTGAGGTGCAGCCACTGAGCTATCACCCTGATAAAGCGCCGGCCTTGTGGCCAAGGGAGACGGGCCACGAGGGGCAGTGAAGGCGAGTGCTTCTTCTGCTTGCTGCTGCTTGCTAGGTCTGCCTCCTTCTCCCCGTGGACGGGTTGCTGCTCCCTCAGCAGAGCGTCCATCCCCTTCGCCCGCTCCCTCCAGACTGAGAGCGAAATGCTGGCTGCCAGCTCAGTGGGTGGGGCCGAGTCAACGCAGCGAGGCAATGCAGCCAGGGGATTGGGAGCAACTGTTTTATGGATCCTTGTACATTTCTTTCATAAAATCCAGAAGCAAAGTTGTTTTATACCTGTGGAAAAAGAGGGGAACAGAGTTTAATTTCATTTGAATGGTAAGTATTGAGCCCAGGGACTAGTTGTTGTACACACAATGCTTAATATGAAATTCCTTTGGATGTGAAAGACAGTGGAGTCATGCGGGGGATGGCCCATTTATGGGGTGACATTTTATCACATTACACAATGACAAAGTCATGTGTACATTCAACAAGAAACAACTGCAGCTAGGGGTGCCAACTTTTGGAAAGCACAATTCTGGCAAGAGGTGATCTGTACTTTTTAATACCACTCAATGGCAAAACACAGAAAAGGGATAGAGTACAGAGGAGCCAAGAACCAACCCCAACAGAAAATACTGTCTGTCTCTGCTCCCCCTCCAGTTTTCTTACTGAGGACATATCAGGAGGAAATAAAAGACAGTCAAAGACAGTGACAGCATTCAGAGAATCTGCTTTTGAGGCACAGGAAAAATCTAGGCCGAAAATTAGATTAAAAATTGGCTGCAAGCTTAGTGTTGCAAAGGCCTTAAACCAAACCGTTGAAAATTGGCTTTACTCTTGACATATTCCCTCCAGTATATGAAAACACTCATCATCTGACAACTGACTAGAAGGAGAAGGAGGGGAAAAACCCTGGTCAGTTGGCAACCTGCAGCCAGTGTTGCATCTGTGAGAAGCATTCTAGTGTGATACAGCTGCTTTTTAATACCTGCTCGTTACATATTCTTTGTATGTGCCTTTAAAAAATGTATTTACCTATGGAGGCCCTATAGATCATCAGTCTCATATTTTTGACAAATAATAATACATTTTTGTTCAGTATAAACTAGGACTGATCAACTCCAATCTTGCATGGCCTACTATTTTTCCTTATTAGAATCTCTGCACTCCACCATTGTGTTTAATTTTAACAAACTATGAGTGCAGAATCAGGATAACTGTTATAAAATGTTCAAGATTACTTAACACAGATTATTTATGTTTTAAGGCATAAATGATCTGTGTTAAGAAAGCTTGAGTATATACACTAGTTTTTTGAGCATAAAAAGCGCATTAGTGATTTAGACCAAGGTTCAGCATTCTTCACAAGAATCCCAGTCCACTGGAAAATGGTCAGGGTTTCCACAGCTAACTGTGATCTATTTCATAACATCCTCTAGTATAAGCTGTTGGTCCCAGTAAGGACATACCAGCTGAATGGAAAGTACTATGCTTCTTTTCAACAGATTCTCTTGCCTGATGATAAGGTTCTGAATGTGAGTAGCCGTACAGACATATACTTTGTGTTCCCAGCACATGTAAATTTATTATCCCTTGAGTTAAGCATTGACCTCAGCTTTGACTTGGTTAATATTTACCTCTCTGGTCAATCAATATTGATGTTCTCTTTGACAGTTGTCAATACTTGCTTAGTGTTTGTCTATTTTCCCTTGTTGCTAATTTTCCTGAAAGCTTTTATTTATTCTTTTAAAGTTAAATTAGTGGAAAGGGCCTCATTCTTTCTGGAGGAGGCAGATGTGGGTGACCTTCTTCTATCACTTAGCATAAAATATATGAAAGTAATTGTCTGGAGAAAGAAATAAGCTCCACAAGTATATAGTTATATTTGTATGGGTATTATGTATATTTATGTATATCTTATCCTACTTTTTCATCAGTGAGGCCCTTCAAAGAGCTTACAGCAAAACTGTAAAAGCATACCATTAAAATTATAATAAAGATCATCAAACAAGCTAGGAGCCCGAAAATATAAAAACTTAAAATTATCCAACCATGCTGTTTTAAAGACATATGAGTTTGTTTGTTTTTTTTTGTCATCTTTTGGGCATGGAACAGCAGTCACAGCAGGTGTGGAGGGGGAGGTACTTGTGAATTTCCTGTATTGTGCAGGTGGTTGGACTAGATGACCCTGGAGGTCCCTTCCAACTCTATGATTCTATGGGTATTTCCTTCTTTGGAAGAAGAGGCAACATTCCACTGATTTGCCCCCTCAGACCGCAGATTTCCACTTTGCCCCCTATATTGCTCCTGAAGGTTCACTGACCCTCAGGAATAAAATTTCAAGGGGGCTTAGTGGGCTGCAAGGGAGAGATGGGAAAGTCTCACTCCATAAGGTTTTCTCCATGAGTGGGACTCCTGATATACAAGTCACCACCTTGAAAATTACATTTTTGGAGTCTGTACTGTTAATGATTTTTTAAAAACCCATACACCTAAAAATGTAAAGTGTAAAAATAACAGTTGTTTGGAAAGATGTGCATTACAGGGATGGACCCTATAACTCCCTTCCACCGAGTCTTCCTCCAACGTCCTTCAACAAGGAAAAACTTTTCTCCATCAGAGGAGGCCTTTCTTCATTAAAAGAAACATCATTGTTTATTGGAGGAAGGCTTAGCAGAAGAGAGTAATAGGCTCCCACTCAGAGGAAGGGAATTGGATCCAACCCACAGTCATCAGAAAGCCAAAAGTAATTGAAATTCCCTGTGGAGTGTCAATCTGGGTCTGTTGTTGTGTGAGGTGTAAAGTAGGAAACTGGTTATCCACTCATGAATGTCTGTACTGACAGAGGCCAGAATAGCAGATAGACTGAAAGAACTGAAATCATAACAGAATAGAGTATAAGCTTTATTGCCTCCATGGCCTCAAATGTATGCGTGTTCAACTATATGTGTGTTCAAAGGAATTTTGAAAATATTTATAAGCAAGCAAATGTTGGCAATTTAGCAGTATTTCTCATGTAGTCTCTTTGCAGTCAGTAAACTCCTGAGTTTCCAGCTGTGTGCCGGGGAATGGCGAGATTCTTTGCAAACTTACCAGGATATTTCAGTCAAAAGATCAGTAACGACATGGTTCCCTGAAAGATGGTTTGATAACGTCTTCCTCTATAATGTGTGGCCAGAAGAGAGTGTCTAAAGGCCAACCAACAAATGACATTGTTAAAGTCTGAGGTTTTACCTCCCTACCAATATTTTCAAATGATTTTGGAGTGTGTTCCCATATACCTTTCTGTGCAGGAACAACTACTGCTGGACCTCCCAGTCTCCCATAACAGGTTTATTACTGTAATATAACACAGTATCTTGGAGAAGCTGGGTCGTAGGGATATCTTATTCCATTCTTGGCCTGCCTACCCTAGTTTCCAGCTTGTTTCCAGGCACAATTCAAGGTGCTGGTCTTCAGAGCCCTATTTGGTTTGGGACCAACATTCCTGAAGGACTTCTTAATCCCTTACGAATAGGGATGGGCACAAACTGGCTCATGAACTAGCGTTTATGATTAATTTTGGCCAGTTCATGATTCATGAAGTGAAGTTTGTGGCAGGTCAACTGGCCTTTCGAGCAGCTTGTGGTGTTTTGTGGTGGTTCATGAATGGATATATTTCCAGACAGACTGTGTCCACTCAAACAAAATATTTACCAAACTCCAAAGCAGCAAAGTAACTTCAAAGCAGGAGGGAGGGATTCTCCATCCTTGGAAACACTAATAGGTTCCCTGTGCCTTTGTTGTGTGCAACTTACACTTTTGAAACTGCCCCTAACATTTTCCCCAAAAGCACTTTCCTAGGAGTGTCTTCTTTGGGAGGCCAAAACTTGGGCCACCTAAATCCAGTCTGCATATAACTTGGAGGGCATGTAGAGGAGCATCAGTGGGAGACCTCCTGAGAGTTTGACATCCCTATCTTGCACAGAGTCCATTCTATACACACCTGAACCTCCCAAACCTGCGCCTGTCAAAATGTCACTTTTGAACCTGTGCCAGTCATTTCCCCAGAAAACACTTTACTATGGGCACCTTCTTTGGAGGGCCATAACTTGGACCCCATAAATCCAATTCTCACCAAACTTGAAGGGCGGGTAGAGGAGAGTCAGCCAGAGAGCCCTTGAGAGTTTGATGCCAGGGTGCCATTCTACTGCATCACAAACCTCAGAAACTGAACCAGTTTGTTTGGTGGCTAAACGTTTGTGACGGTTCATGGTTCACAAACCGGGCATGCCACAAACCATGAACTGAACCACATTTCCCCAATTTATTCCCATCACGCACTTTTTCTTCCAAAAAAAGTGGGAGGAAAAGTGAGTGCGTCTTATGGACCGAAGGTTCAGAATATTTTTCCCCCTGTTTTCCTCCTTTAAAAACTAGGTGCGTCTTAAGGTCAGGTGCGTCTTATGGTCCGAAAAATACGTACATTCATCTAAATCATAAATAAAGCATAGACAATCATCTACAATTACAATCACCTGAGATCATCTAGATTATACACAAAACTACAATAATCTATATCATACAATTTTCAATCAAATCATATACTTGTATAGAATTATTTATATATACTCTTAATTTTACACTTCTATTTAAATATCTTTATCTTTTCCAGCTATTTTCATATCTAATAATTTATTATTACAAACAATTTATTCCCATCCCTACATATTAACCTGCCCAACCATTAGTCACTATGACTTCCAGGCATGGGCACACATGCACACATACAAATGCAAAAATACCAACTATATATGTATATTTTATTTCAATTTAAAAACACAAAAACATAAAACATGAACTACATTCGACTACATTCATCTAAATCTTAAATAAAGCATAGACAATCATCTACAATTACAATCACCTGGGTCCCTCATGGGGCTCAGCAGTGGAGCTGCAAGGCCGGCGGTGGCGGCCGGGACCGTTGGGGGCGGGGGGTGTGGCCTTATGCCACATTTCCGGTGATGTCAGGGGGTGTGGCCTTATGACACACTTCCGATGATGTCAGGGTGTGTGGCATATGCTAATGAGTTATGCTAATGAGTTCCCCTAGCTCTTTTTCTACGAAATGACCCCTGGTTAGAACCACTATGTAAACCGCCCAGAGACCCTTCGGGGTCAGGGCAGTATATAAGCCAAAGGTATAAATAAAAATAAATAAATACATATTACGTATATAAGATCTTAACTTCACCATTGTCACATATTCATTTAATTTATTCTTCCATTCTTTCAAATCTGGGCATCTTTCTGTCTTCCAATTTGCTGCAAATATTACTCTTGCCACCATCACCATATACTTAAATAATTCAATGTGAATTGTACTATTGCTAGGTAAAATATTTAATAACATATTTTTGGGATCCATCACAAACTTATTTTTTTGCTTTCTTACATGTCCACCACATATGATAGAATTATCAAACAGTTTGGGTCAGCATTACTGAAGATTTACAAAGATGGCAAAAACTGAAAATTTTATGTTTAGGAAGAATTTTTGCTGTTAAAATGGATATATTACCAAAGTTGACTTTTCTGTTTCAAATGTTACCAATCTATATAGACAAAATATTTTTTAAAAAAAAATGGCAGAAAATGATAAACAACTTTGTATGGAGTGGGAAGAAGCCAAGAATAAGATTTAAAGTATTACATAAAGAAAGAAAAAGAGGAGGTTTAGCTGTACCAAATATCAAATTGTATCACCAAGCAGCTGCACTAGTCCGGATGTCAGACTGGATTATAAATCTGAATAGAAGGAACATTAAACCAGAAACAACTGATACTAAAGAAGGAATCCACAATACTTATGGATTAAGAAATCATTAAAAACTATTCAAAGACAAGATGGTAATCATATTTTGAGGGATGGGCTATTAAGAATGTGGTTTCAATACAGAAATAGAATAAGTCCGCCAACCTCTCCATTGACATCCCCAGTTGATGTCTATTGCGATACCAGCACAAGAAATAAAACTGACCATATAACTTATGAGTATATGATGAATAGACAAGGGAAAATAAAATCTTGGCAAGAAGTTCAAATGAAGGAAAATATATTCTGTGGTTGTTATATTATCAAATGGTATTTAAATTCAAAGAAGATAGCCAAAGAAGGGGATTAGTTAAGAGAGAATATGGCTTTGAACAGTTAATCACTGGAGATTCAAAGCACCTATTAGGAAAAATTTATAAAATGTTATTGCAATATGATAGAGAAACAGAGCAAGTAAAATATATATGATAAAATGGATGCAAAATTTTGGAGAAAATATATGCATGAGTACATGGGAAAACATATGGACTAAAGAAATGAAGATAGGAGGGCCTGGCGGGAGCTGGTCCATGGGGTCGCGAAGAGTCAGACTCGACTGTGCGACTGAACAACAAAAAGAAATTAAATTTACTGAATGTCAAATATTAAGGGAGAATTGGTATCAAATGTTTTTAGATGGTATATTACTCCCAAAGACATTGCAAAAACTAATAAAAATATAATGGGAAGTGCTGGAAGTGTCAGAACACAGGTGAAGACTTTTGTTTTGTTGGGCGGTCCCTCAATGATCCCTCCTTCCTAACCAATGTTTTACGTTTTGTATGTATTTTACCTGTTCTATATGTATTTTAACTCTGTTTTTTAAAATTGTTTTTAAAGTTGTTTAAATGAGGTATGTTTGGGAGGGGATTTATTTTAATGGTTTTATATGTATGTTTTAAAATGTTAGCCACTTTGGTGGTCCTTGTAAGGGCAGAAAGGTGGGATATAATTTTTGAAATAATAAATAAGAAGTTATTAGTGCTGATTTTCCTCCTTAAATGTCCTCTGTGCTAGAATGTACTCTTATACCCTCGTGGATTGTTATCATGACTGAGATTAAGTAGGTGTAAGGGGGCATGGAACAGTTATGAAAACAGGCCTTGTGCTTAGGGATACCTTGGATGTACCATCAGAAGGTGCACAAAAAGAACTGGTTCCAGTCTCAAGGGCGGGGTGGGGGGGAGTCAAAGCACTTGAAATGGTATGAGAATGAAAGGGAGAAGAACCCTTCCGTTTGTTGCTGTCCAAACATGGTGTTTCTGGGTGACGTTTTACATGGCCTCAGCCTGATTTGAAATTGTGAGGCTGAAGAACACCCAAGTAGGAAGAGTTTCGATGCTGGAAGCACAAAGACATGTTGTACAAATGCTTGATCTGGGCCTCCTTCTCATATGACAGACACTTGTGTTAGTTTGATTGCAACTAATATCACAATTTCAAATTCAGTTATCTAGTTTGATCATACCCTCTATATAGTGGGCAAGTACAGGCTTCACATAACCAAAACAGTCTCCCAGACATGGCACCCAGGACATCAGTTTTCTTTTCCTGCACCACATGCATAGCAACCGGCAAATCCCCAAGCAAAAATTCCTTAAATACACCCTAATGTGCCTATGTGCAAGCACACACACACGCACACAGAGATACCCAGCCAGCCTTTTCACCTCCTACAGCACCTTCAATTAATCTTTGTCAGGGGGTAATCAAAAGGAGAGGGGACATGGGTGAATATAGATGTGTCAGCAATTAATCTAACTCAGTTTAATGGAGAGGGGGGTGGGATCAGTGGGAATGAGGAGGCATGGTTGGGTGGTAACAGGATGGCCTTCTTTATTGGGGGAAGGGGGAAAGGAAGCGAGATTATACATTACAGGAAAGAAACAATTCAGGCTGCTGCGAAGATCCCTTGCCAGTACCAGATCTCTGTTTTTAAAAGAGTGTTCCAAGGGGGAGAATCATGTTTTGGGAAACAGTAATCCTATTTCTGCACAGACTTTCAACATTTGAAAATTCCACATGCTATTTTAAATCCTCTTCCCCAGGCTTAGACATCTTATGGTCCATGTTGAAAATAAAACCACTGGAATGCAGTCCGTGTGTTAGGATTCACTGAGACTCTGTGGGCTGATTCACACATTCAGAGGCCGTGTGACAGACATGGGCTGTTAACAGATGTGGTCTGAGAGTTCTGTGCTGGGAGCTCATTTCCCAGGAACATGTGAGCTCAGTTTGGACTGGGACTGTGGCATGTGGGGAGAGGGTGCTTAAGCCTTCCTCCCCATTCCATGTTCACCACCTGAAAGGGTCCCAGAGAGCCACTATTTGCCCCACTGGGCCAATGGACTACATGTGCCACAACATCTGAGCAGAGGTCCATCAGTGGCTATTAGCCACAAGGAATAGATAGGGGCGCTGGGGCAAGTGATGCTCTGTCATCTTGGTGCTTGGGGGGGGGGTCAACAGTGGGAGGGCTTCTAATGTCCTGGCCTCACTGGTGGACCTCCTGATGGCACTGGTATTTCTGGCCACTGTGTGACACAGAGTGTTGGACTGGATGGGCCTTTGGCCTCTTATGTTCTTATGATTGTTCTGATGCACAGCCTGTACTCTGGACAAGAGGCTACTGTTAGGACAGCACATGGGGAAACAGAATGTTTTCCAATTGGCAAAGGTGTATTTTCTATCAATACAAAGAACATATCATAAAGAAAGCTGAATTAGTTTTA
>NW_015164715.1:491290-491885 GCF_001447785.1 Gekko japonicus | reverse complement strand
AGAGTCCACCCTCCACAGTATCCATTTTCTCGTGGTGAACTGTTCCCTGGAGCTTGGAGATGAGCTGTAATTCCAGGGGATCCCCAGGTTCCTCCTGGAGGCTGGCATCCCTAGGCGGATTAGATTTACATGAAGGTGGAGTGAAAACTGGTGGAAGGGACATTAACAATTTGAAATATGTGGATGAAGCCACATTACTGGCAGATAATAGTGAAGACTTGAAATGACTACTGATGAAAGTTAAAGCAGAAAAGTGCCAAAGCAGGGTTATAGCTGAACATCCAGAAGACAAAAGCAATGACTACTGGAGAATTACAAAACTTTAAGTTTGTCAGTGAAGAAATTGAAAGAGAGTCCGATCCATGAGGAATGATTTGAACCAGTTCAATGCATATCCCCTGATGCCTACTTCAGGTTCCTCTACAAGATGGCACAATCACCTGTATCAAAGGCTGCAGGTAAATCCAATAAGAGCAAAAGAGAGGCTTGGCCTTTGTCTACACTCAGATGGAGGTTATCAACTAATGCTAGCAGAGCTCATCTCTGTCCCACAGTCTGACCTGAAGCCAGACGGAAAAGGGTCTAGAGCAGATGA
>NW_015164715.1:467182-487641 GCF_001447785.1 Gekko japonicus | reverse complement strand
TGTAGCAGATCTTTCTTTGCGAGGGGACAGTTCCGGCGGTGGCCCTTCTTTCAGGGCTGGTCTTTGCACTTCCGTCCTTTCCGGCAGACGTGACTCTCTAGTGCCGGACCACTTCGTGCTTCTGCGCATGCTCTGCAGCGGCCTCTGTCCAAGTCAGGCTCCGGCCTGCCGCGTCGCTCCGCCTCCGTGCCTCATTTGTCCGGCCTCCGTTCCTGCCCGTCGCCTCGCCAGCCGCCATTCTTTCCTCCGCCGCCACATCGTTCCTCCATTCTCCGCTTGTCCGCCGTCGCCGCTACATCGGAGGTGGGTGCCCCCCTGCTCTAGTAGCAGGTCCCCATTTTATCTACTCGCCCTTTAACGGGCTTTCGAACCGCTGGGTGGACGTGAGCTGGGACATAGGGCCAGGAGCTCACCCTGGCCACGGTGGGGATTCGAACAGCCAAAGCTGCTCGCCCCGGTTTTAAAGCAGGCTTCCCTTACTGCCTGCGCCACCGCTCCCAAGCCGCCAATGCTCCCAAGATGGAGCATTTGCAGTTGCAGAGTACTTCCTCATGCGATCAGGAAGTGTTATTTGGATGTCTACAACCAGGGGTCATTTCGTAGAAGAAGAGGTGCGGGAGCTCATTAACATAACTTATTTGCATATGCCACACCCCCTGACATCACTGGAAGTGTGTCACAAGGCAACACTCACAGCTCAGGCTCCATTAGACTGTTTTGGATTACTAGCTATCGGGGGCGGGGGAGGAACGTGCAGATCCGTCCTCGCAGAGGAGGGAGAGCTTGTACCTGAATAAAACTTGGTCTTAAAGGTGCCACTGGACTGTTTTGGACCAGGGGGCCGGGGTGGCTCTGCAACTTACCTGGCTGCTTCTTGCTCTGACTGAGGGCTGCTGAGAGCAGGGGGTGGGGCTTGTTGCATGTGCCTACCCCTTGGACTCTTTACTGCCAGAGTTCCACTCCTGTGTGCTCCTGCAGGAAATGACCCCTGTCTACAACATAAGGCTTGGGGGGGGGGTCCCCTGGCAAATGGAGTGTACCCAGGGGGTGGAACCGCAGGCCCTTACAGGGCCCCACAGTCATTGCTGTGGATGGCATGCATCATTGCATATGTTTCTGTTTAGCATCTGTACCAGGTGATGGTTCAAATGGGATACCGGAGGGCATGACTGGTGCATTTCCTGCCACTCTGCTAGGTCATCAGTTCCTGCCTGGCTCCTGGAGAATCCTCCCTGACCTCACTCAGATGCATGCGGTGCTAGGGACAGCTCAGCCTGCCTCCCCATGCCCCCCTGGGAACAGCATGGCACCTAGTCAGCTTCTGTGCACTTTTGCCTCCCCCCACCAGATTGTGCTGAAAACAGGACAATATCAGTCAATCAGTGAGCATTTTACAAGATAGAATAACAACATCTGAATCCAATAGCAATGATTTCTACTAAGGCAAAATAATGCAGTTGGGCTGGCATTGTAAAACGGGTGGAAAATAAACAAGAACATTACATGCAAACATATCCACTGAAGGAAACAAGATAATTGGTGTGGGAGAAATTTTATGCCTAATACAAGTCATCTCCTGAGCTTATCCATTACGTCTAGCATTGCCAGCCAGTGGCATCCAGCAGTTGTAACCAGTGGAAGTCTGAGGAGGTGGAGCTATGGAGAGGCACTGCCAGTGTGATGGTGTTCCATCACTTTTATTTATTTACTTTATTATTTATTTATTTGTTTATTTGATTTATAGCCCTCCTTCCCTTGTGCAACTTTCATAGAGTTTCAAATAAATCCTAGAGACAAAAGTCAGCTCTGGGTTTTCACCACAAGCGACATAATGCCATTGGGCTGATAGAATTATTTTGGTTTATTTTCCTCCTGCTGGCTGACAAAATGGGAGCAGGGGTTGCTGGTGGGAGGTCTCCCAGCATAACAGGAGACCTGGCAACCCTATTTGCTCCCTCTACAAGAACACCCTCCTGAGCAATTCCATTTTGCTCTTGTTATTGACTAGGTGCTGCTTCTAAGCCACAAAGCGCTTTAATTCCCAAGAGTGTTCTCCCTCATGAGACAACGGCAGCAGTGATTTTAACAAACTCAAAAAAATTGGGCTGGAATTTGAAATAATGGATGAAACTACTGGCCGTTCAAACATACAAATGCGACGTCCAACAGTAAATCCCTCTGACACTGGGCAATATTTGGTTCTCTTCCTGAAATGCCAGTGAACATTATCTCCGGGTGCTGGCACATCCAAAATAATTTTTTTCCTTTTCAATTAATGTTAGCTGAAGTCCCACCCATTCCACCTCCTACCCACTCCATTGCAAAGCTTAGAGGCTTCTCCCCTCCCCTTCTCTGCCTGCCTGCCAGGAATGCTCTCATAATCCCTCGTTCCCCCCACACACCCTGTGTGGAGAAGCAAGATTTAGCTCCCATCTCTGCGCTTCTGACTTGGACTTTTAATATTTTAATTGAGTGAATTGGCCCGGAGTAGTCTATTGAACTCTACCTGACCTCTTAAATAACAGGTCAAGGATTTAGCTTTTGCGGCTTTGACCCTTTCCCTTATCTGCTAATGCTGCTCCTCTCTCAATTAGCTGCCTGCCCCGCACTCAGCAAAAGTTTGAACCTCTTTGCAGGCGCCTGAATGGCTTCCCATCATTCGCACGTGGGTTATATACAACTCTGGCCCTGCAATGGAGATAATTTATGGAGTTTGTGCTGCGGGTTGCTGCCTCCTAGCTTCAGCTGGCTGAATCTCGCCTGTCCAGGTGGCTGCCAGAACTGGTCAGATGGGGACCTCAAGAGAAAATCACTTTATTACTTGAATGTAGGCCAGCTGTCATTTGCTTTTGACCAGCCTGGGTTCCATGCTATTAATACAGCTCCCGCTTTTCACTTTTGGAGACCGAGACTAGCTTTTGAACACTCATATTTTCGAGTAGCAAGTAGCAGAATGCTAGAATTAAACAAGTGGGCCCTTGGAGTACCTTGGGGCAGGTTTCTCAGGACTAGTTCTGTTATGTACGTGGACCGCCACCAGGGGACCACGGCTTAGCAGGAGCTTGGTCCCCAAACACAAAGGGGACCTAGGATCCTAGTTTACCTCGAGCCCACCAATAGAACCTTGGCGGGAAATTCAAAGCCTTCAGTGGGACCAGAAGTGTGTCAGGTGGAATGTATATAGTTGGCCTTGCAGGGCCGTTGTTGATTCATTCTTGTGAAGTACAATAAACGCGTCTGAACGCATGTCATAGTCTGAGCATTACATGCAGCAATCCCAGGACTTTACAGTGGCAATGAGGATGGGATCCCGATGAACAGGCCAGGCTCACCTTCCAGCGCAGCACCGAGCGTCGTTCCCAAAATGCCACCACGCCCCACACCGCTCCCAAGCAGCATTGAACCGCGCCCGGCGTAGCTGAACACCACTCCCCCGTCTGCGCTAGAGCCTTTTTTTTTTGAGGTTTTCGACCCCACTCATCCCGAGCTCTGGCATTCGTGGACCGACCAACTGACCTGCCACCTCGCCTTCCATGAGGTAACTGATGCGGGCAAGAGAAGGGTTCTCCGCCTTACCTCTTGTGGAGTGAACACCATCCGGCTTGCAAAGCGCCTCCTGGCCCCGAAGGCTATCCTCGAGTGCATGTACGAGGTACATGTGGTACGAGGAGTGCATGTGGAGGAGAACCTCTTGACCCAGTTCGCCTGGGGAATCAGCGACTTGAAGCTCCGCCGAAAGATGATCGGCACATCCAACATCAAACTCGACGAGGCCCTCCAGCTCGCCATTGCCCACAAGGCCTCCCACCGCGACCGACCACCAGCAGTGTCCCATCTTCTGCTCCCTGACTCGGCGCCTGAGAACTCAGATGAGGATGACGTCTGTCTCGTCCACCCACTCCACCGCCAGAAACCACCAGGATCCGCGAGAGCCTCCAGACACTCTGGAAAGCCGGCCAGATATTCCCCGTGTGCCAGCTGCAGAGAGGCGCATGAGCGAAAGCCGTGCCGGTTCCGTGATGCCAACTGCCACACATGGGAAAAACAAGGACACCTCACCCGCGTCTGCAGATCCAAGGGCAACCAGAACCATCCACCCCAGCCGCAACCACACCGCCAGGCCTCCGTGCACTACGAGGCCACCGATGGGACGGACGATCTCTACCTCCTGACCAGCCAGCCCTCACTACAGGTACTATGCCTCCCCAACTTGCCCACAGCCCCAAAGATCCAGGTCTAGGTCATGATCGAGGGGTCCCCCTGCCCAGTGGAAGTGGACTCAGGGTCAGTGGCTTCCATCATATCTGTGGAGACACCTAACAGACTTTGTCCGAACGGCGGACCCCACTTGCGGCCTTCGCCCTTGAACCTGGTGGACTTCCAGAGGAACTGGGGATTTGAGGGTTTCCTGGACTTGATTGTAGTGGAGGGGAATTTGGTTAGCTTATTGGGGCAGGTGTGGTTTGCGCCATTGGGCATCACAGTCAGGGGGGTGAATAAATGTGTGCCGTGGGACTTTGCCGAGGTCTGCGGGGAATTCCCTGCAGTCTTTGATGGGGCTCTGGGTTGTTACAAGGGGCCTCCTGTTTCATTGCAACTCGACCTCCAAATTCCCCCCATCCGCATGTGGTTGCGCACAGCCCCGCTCGCTTTGCGGCCGCTCGCTTTGTGGAGCTGGACCATTTAGTGGCACAAGGGGTCCTCGAACTGGTCTCTCATGCACTGTGGGAGACCCCCATTGTAACCCCCGTCAAGCCCAACAGCGACGCCCGCATCTGTGCAGACTATAAATGTACATTGAATAAGGCCCTCCACAACCATTCATACCCAGTCCCGGTCATGAGTCATGTGTTGGCTTCCTTAGCGGGGGCTACATTTTTTGGCAAGTTGGACCCCATGCAGGCATACCAACAGCTGGCAGTAGATGAGGCCACGGCCACAGCCCAGACTATTGTAACGCACCGGGGGGCTTTTAAGTTTAGGTGGTTGCAGTTTGGCGTGAGTGTAGCCCTGGGGATATTTCAGCAACTAATGGACTTTTTGTAGAGAGGGATCCCTGGGATGACGCCATTCTTCGACGATGTCCTCATCGCTGCGGCCACCCCGGACGACTTTGCCTCCTGCCTCTGCACCGTCCTTCACCGTTTCGACGCAGCGGGCCTCAAAGTCAAACGGGAGAAGTGCCTCCTTGGGGTTCTGGAGGTGGACTTCTTGGGTTTCTGGGTCGACGCATCTTGCCTCCATCCGGCGAGGGACAAGGTCAAGGCCATCATGGAGGTCCCTACACCCACCAGCAAGGCAGAACTTTAGGCATTCTTAGGGCTCCTGAACTTTTATCACGCCTTTCTGCCACACAAGGCTGCAGTTGTGGAACCCCTTCACTGCCTCCCAGACAAATCAGCGCCCTGGTCATGGGGCCCGAGGGAAGCGGCGGCGTTCAAGGGGGTCAAGGCGCTACTCATCTCGAATGAGGTGCTGGCGCACTTTGATGAGTCCCTACCAGTTGACCTCACGTGCGACACCTCCCCCTACAGCATCAGCGCGGGTCTGCCCCACCTTTTTCCCATGGCTGGGAGGCCCCCATGGCCTACTACTCATGGACTTTGACGGCCACTGAGCGCAATTACATGCAGATAGACAGGGAGGGCTCAGCGATAGTGGCGGGGGTGAAAAAGTTTCATAACTTTGTATACGGGTGCCCTTTCACTATTGTCACTGACCATAAGCCACTCCTCGGCTTATTTGCGGCAGACAAACAGACCCCCCAGGTGCTCTTGCCCCGGGTTCTCCATTGGTTCCTCTTCCTGGCCGGCTACAATTACCACCTAGAACACCACCCGGGCAAGGCAATGGGGCACACTGATGCCCTCAGCCGACTGCCTCTTCTGTCTGGGGATGCTGATCCTGCCTCCGCCCCCGGGGTCTTGATGCTCAAAGGCCTCCCTGAGCCACCCCTTCAGGCCGCAGACATTGCTTCCCGCTTGGCCTGCGACCCCGTCCTCTCCCGGGTCTTGGGCTGGGTGGTGAGGGGGTGGCCTGCGTCCTCTGCAGGTCCCGAGTTCATGGCTTTCACAGCCTGAAGGGACAAGCTGTCAGCTCTCAAGGGATGCCTCCTGTGGGGTGACAGGGTCGTAATTCCTCATGCCCTGTGACAACAAGTCCTCTAGAACACCACCCGGGCAAGGCAATGGGGCACACTGATGCCCTCGGCCGACTGCCTCTTCTGTCTGGGGATGCTGATCCTGCCTCCGCCCCCGGGGTCTTGATGCTCAAAGGCCTCCCTGAGCCACCCCTTCAGGCCGCAGACATTGCTTCCCGCTTGGCCTGCGACCCCGTCCTCTCCCGGGTCTTGGGCTGGGTGGTGAGGGGGTGGCCTGCGTCCTCTGCAGGTCCCGAGTTCATGGCTTTCACAGCCTGAAGGGACAAGCTGTCAGCTCTCAAGGGATGCCTCCTGTGGGGTGACAGGGTCGTAATTCCTCATGCCCTGTGACAACAAGTCCTCCACGCTCTCCACGAGGTGCATCCGGGAATAGTCCAGATGAAGGCTATGGTCCGGAGCTACGTTTGGTGGCCAGGAATCAATGCTGAGATCGAGGCCTGGGTGAGGAGATGCCAGACCTGCCAGGTGGCCCGCCCAAACCCGCCAAGCGTGTCCACGCAGCCGTGGGAGTCAACGCACAAACTTTGGTTCTGGCTACACATTGACTTTGCTGGGCCCTTCCAGGGGCTGATATTCCTAGTAACAGTAGACTCGTACTCCAAATGGTTGGAGATCAGCCCCATGTCCACCACCTCTGTGAAGGCTGTCATCCACTCACTTTGCTGCTGGACATGATTGTCTCCAACAATGGGACTGCATTCACATCCATGGAGTTCCAGGACTTCCTCCAGCGGAACCTGATCCGACACATAAGATCGGCGCCTTTCCATCCCGTGACCAATGGTCAAGCAGAAAGGATGGTACACACAGCGAAGGAAGCCCTCAGCCGGAGCATGGATGGGGACGGAGTTCTGGCTTGCCCACTTCCTACTGACACAGTGGACAATGCCTAACCCCGTCACCGGGCCCTGCCCAGCAGAACTGTTGGTAGGCCGGCACCCCACTATCCTGTTGGACACCCCATGTCCACCACCTCTGTGAAGGCCGTCATCCACTCACTTTGCTGCTGGACATGATTGTCTCCAACAATGGGACTGCATTCACATCCATGGAGTTCCAGGACTTCCTCCAGCGGAACCTGATCCGACACATAAGATCGGCGCCTTTCCATCCCGTGACCAATGGTCAAGCAGAAAGGATGGTACACACAGCGAAGGAAGCCCTCAGCCGGAGCATGGATGGGGACGGAGTTCTGGCTTGCCCACTTCCTACTGACACAGTGGACAATGCCTAACCCCGTCACCGGGCCCTGCCCAGCAGAACTGTTGGTAGGCCGGCACCCCACTATCCTGTTGGACCGCCTACATCCAGACCGGGCACTGGACTCATGGAGACTGACGGAACAAAGGGACGCTCCCCAGGGGTTCTTCCCGGGCAACCCCATGTTCATCCAGAACTTTGGGAGTTCCCCGGATCGCAGGGAATGTTGTCCGAGTCACCGGCCCGGTATCCTACGAGGTCTCCTCAGAGGATGGCCAACTCCTAAAAAAGCATATTGATCAACTGAGGTGGCGACAACTCCTGCAGGTGGAAGAGCACCCCCCCAGATCAAGGGACCAGGTCTCTACACCCCACCGGCCAGCGCTCGGGCCGAAACCCCTCGCACAGGTGAGCCCCCACCGGTCGAGCCCCTGGCCACACCACCAGAACCTGAGGAGCAGCCGCCGCCCCATGCCACTGGACATGGTCAGCCAGCCAGAGATGGCCGTAAGCAACCCCTTGCCAGTGCCCTGGCATGCCCTACGAGAGCGCTGCCCCCACCGACCTACAGGACTATGTAACATAGGTTAAATCGGAACTAAGGGGGGAGGGGTGTTATGTACGCAGACCGCCACCAGGGGTCCGCGGCTTAGCAGGAGCTTGGTCCCCAAACCTAGGATCCTAGTCCACCTCGAGTCCACCAATAGAACCTTGGCGGGAAATTCAAACCCTCCAATGGGACCAGAGGTGTGCCAGGTGGAGTGTATAGTTGGCCTTGCAGGGCCATTGTTGATTCATTCTTGTTGTGAAGTACAATAAATGCATCTGAACGCATGTCATAGTCTGAGCATTACATGCGGCGAACCCAGTACTTTACAAGTTCTTACCTTGGTGAAGGTTTCTCAGGAATAGTTCTACACCCACCTACTTTTGTAACCAAAACAAATTGCTTAGTACTAAACTCAGCCTCAGTTCTGTGGCATTTTCTCCAACTCTTGACCAGTGTTTTACAGTGATGGAACACCAGTGGTCATTGGTTATACAGACTTTGCCTGCTATATCCTATCATTGTGTGAGGGACATCCTGTCTATCTCTATGGCCTGTATCCTGGAACATATGGTGGAGCATGGCAGCCTGTGGTTAAGAAAGCCAACAAAGACAGAGCGCAGAACGCAGTTTTATCTTGAAGTCTGATATCCGGCATGGAATCCCTGCCCCCACATACTACCTATATCGAGGCGTGTTGTGGTTAGGATAGGGTAATGAAAATGCTCTCGGTACATGTTCAAATGTACTGTCTTGTATTTCTAATAGCAATGGGTAGCCCTGCTGTGTGGATTAAAGACCACAAGGCAGGATCTGTTTTTTCCAAACTTGGGTTGACTTCCCAAGTTAGAACCAATATATCAAAAGTTGAAGAAAAATAATATTTGGAGCTTTAAAAAAAAAAAGTCCAAAGCAAAAAAGCCTGGCCAACATATTGGGTCGCCTAGCATAACCTGGTCACCTAGTAATTCAAAATGCTGTGCAGATTTCTTTTTTAAACAGCAGGGATCAGCAGGGGAAAGTAAATCATGGAAATATGGTTGAGTGAGGAGAATTAGGCAATTGAGCAGATTGGGGAAAGGGGGGATAAAAGATGATTGGATGGGTTTGTGGGGGAGGAACCCAGGAGAGTAGGTGGATTGGGGATGGGCGTAACAGAGGCAGAAGAAGAGTGAAAGAAGAAAGGGCTAGAGGGGATGACATTTCCCTATACCCACATGTCTCCACAGGTCCCTGTCTTGTTTTCTTTTCTATTAATATTTCAGATCTAGAAAATTCCAGATTCAAGTCCCTGCCCAGTAGTAAAAGAATCTCACTGGAATTGCATCGGGCAAGATATTATCTTTCAGCCTAATTTAATCCATAGTAGGCTTGACCACCTCCAGGTGGGGCTGAGAGATCTCCTGGCATTACAGCTGATCTCTACGCTACAGAGATCAGTCCCCACAGAGAAAGTGGCTGTATTGGAAGGTGGGCTCTCTGGCATGATACCTTGCTGAGCACCCCTCCCCCCCAAACTTTCCTGATTCTGCCCCTGAAACACCAGGAATTTCTCAACCTGGGGCTGGCAACCCTTCCCCATAGAGTGTTATGATCTGATATCACTATTCTGAGTTCCTTCAAGGGCAGAAGACAAGCATAAAAATGAATAAACCAGTTTAAGCGCGGTGCTGTGAGTCTACCTGCCAACACCTCCTCGGATGAGGAAGAGATGGAGAGAAAACTGGCCCCAGCCCTCAGATGCTGCAGGAAGACTCACCAGACAAGGTGGGCACTCTGTCAGGTGCAGATGAGGAATCTCAGGCTGAAGTCAGCATGCCATGTCCTCAGTCCTACAGCCTGGGAGCTGAAGCAGAGGCCCTGCAGCCACCAGCCAGTCTCACCCCCAGGGTCACCAGAGCCCTTGGAATGCCAGAGAAGGCAGGCCCAGAGGACAGTGCAGAAGTGCACAGTTGGCAGCTCAGCACCGGTCAACCTCTGCCTGTGCGCTGGAGTCATGGCAGGATCAGGGTTGACAGCTCTGTAGCCTGCTCTGCCATGGATGATTTGCACCTGTCCCTGGATGACTCAGCAGGTTGATATAGCAGTAGTATTTATTGTTACAGTCAGTGACCAACAACAAACAGTTAACAATATCCCCATAATACAATCAGGTAAGATCCCATAAAAGTCAGTAAAAGGAAAAAGGGGAAATGCAAATACATTTTCAAATACTAAAAACCCTATATATAAAACTAACATAGGTCCCGGTCACACCAGCGAGATAATCTGGGGGCGAAGAGCAAAATGAAGCGTGGTATCGCTATCAGACGCTTTTCTTAAGGCTCCATGCACATGCCCTCAGCCGTGATCACATGTTGATGTTGAAGCATGGCAAAGAAGGGCGAGGCAGTTCAGCAGTACACCTTTCTGCGCAGGTGCAGTTCCGTGTTTGCATGCATACCACCGGATGCGACGGGATACCAGTGTTTCCGCGATCTGACGCCCGCCCGTGCCCTGCATTTTCCAGAAAATAGTGCACTTCCCCTGGTATCTTTTAACTCTGCTTCTTCGGCCGGGCGATATGGGTGCGGGACACTTGCCAGATGTTTTCGTGTGATCGCACCCTTAAAATCTGCCTAGCATTCTGCGTGTGACCAGGACCATAGTTTAATAGAATACAAAAAGCAGGTTGATGAGTTGCACCAGGCCCTGAATGACTGATGATAAAAGCAGACAGAAAAGAGAGAGCTGGTGTGGAAGCAACTTCTCCACAGCTTCCTGTGTGTGGCTATAGACTTCTGTGTGCTTGACCTTCTAGACCATGACCTTGTTTGTGCTCTTTGGATTTGCCCTTCTGGTCTGATGCTTGGAATTTTGACTAGCTGTGCTTTGACCCTGGACTGTGTTTGGACTATGCATATTGTCTCTTGCCCCAGGTGCCTACCTGAACCCAGACACTCAGACAGAAATGAAGAGTACTTACTGGAGAGTGTGTGAGGTTTCCATGCATCTTTAAGGAATTTACATGGGCATAGATTGCCAAAGTGGTTGCCAAAACAGTGGGTGGTGGTGTTCTCCGCTTATAGATATCAGTCCTTAATCAAGAAACCACATTCAAATGTGCAAATATATGGAATGCCATGTGTCACAGCAAATCAGCCACTAGATGGAAGTCAGAATATTTCTAACTGAAAGCAGACTCTGATTGCGTGGCTGGGCTGAGAGCCACCTTAATATGTTCTCCATGACCAATCTCTTTGTGTGTCTCTAGAGGACTCAGCTTTAATCTGTTCTCTTCCACTTTGCAATAATATGGCTATCCCAGAACACAACAATATGTTGCATGTTGTAGAGTCTTGCAGCTATCTTGGGTTTTCTGCGTAGTGTAAACGAACACTTGTAGCAACTTCGTTATGGCTGTTTGCTTGACTGGGGGGAGTGGTATGGCGTTAGTGAAGCCATGTCATTAGCTTTATCAAAAAGTCCATTTCACATAAAGCTCATAAAACTGCATGAAGCCAGAGTCCAAGGTCACAAAGTGACATCATAATGCCTCCTCTCAGAACTCATCTCAGGTTCTGCCATCACAAGTGCTGGTAACATCCAGGAGGGGGCATATTCTGCTGCCTTCCAATTAGGCCTAGAGGGTCCCAGGTGACCGCACTGTAAAGGCAGGATGTAATGTCCGCAACTTGCCTTGAACACAGATATTTTTGCAGATCAAATGCAGAATCAGCTCTCAGTCTTCTTCATCACCTCCGGGCAGGCTATCTTTAGCAGGTTTTTTAAACGTTAATGTTGAACATGAACATCGATTCATTTATACACCCATTCAAGGAAGAAAGATGGACAGACAGATGGATGGATGCAAAACTGGCCTGGGGTAACTGTGTGGGAAGTATACTGGTGACATCATCAGTACTGTACAGCCGGCAACCATTAAACCTCGCTTTGCCCCTAGTCTAATGGAAATCAGAAATTTGGAATTTTTCCAAAGCTTGCTTGAGATGAAAGAACTGTCTATGTATGGATGAAGCTGCCTTATACTGAGTCCTTAGACGACTGGTCTATCAGGGTCCGTGTTGGCTACTCTGGAAGGCAGTGGCTCTCCAGGGTCTTAGCCAGAGGTCTTTCAGTTCACCTCCTACATGATCCTTTTAACTAAAATGTTGGTATGAACCTGGGACTTTCTGTATACAGAATATGTCCTCTACCACTGATCCATGGCATTGTCATTTTAAGTTTGCTTTAGATTGTTAAAAGGGCATTCCTACCTCCTCTGCCACATTTAAAGTGCAGCCACTGTATTGTAATTCTTGGTTGATGTCACACACATCCAGAGACTTGGGAAATTTCATACCAGATTATTATATCCTTGAAGATTTTGGTGTGCAAATGCAATCACCATGAGAAGTTATCCATGGCTTATTCCATAAATTTTCAGCATCTGCACAGCATATAAGAAAGCGACACCTGGCTTCAATTTATATATATTTGCTTCTGGAGGTGCGTGCGTGTTTTATCATAATATTATTAACCACTGAGGAAGACCCTAGAGGCCGAAACAGGTATGGTCCTATTGGTCATTTGATATATGCATCAACTATGTATGTAAAATCGTAAACTCCATCTGTAAAATGACTAAAGCTTATTTCAAGCTCATGTTGATGTTCTATGAAGTCTGACCTCAGACAACTTGTTTTTAATCTTTTAATATTTGCTATCGTGTACACCATAAATAGAAATATATATATTTGATAATATTTATCTTTAAGTTAGCTTGACTCTTCAAGCAGCGCTGGTATATTTTGTGTTGAGTTTGTCTTCCACTTTTTTCGTCCACATTCAAAGTGTTACACGTGTCTCCATTCTCAGCAACTTGCCTAGTTACAAGTGGATGGAAAGCAGACGTAATGAGGAAGTAAGATGCTTCTTTTCCAGGCCTGTATTAAGGGACCAAAACCAAAACATATATCCTATAATCTGACAATGTCTAAAAGATTTCAAACCCCTCCCCCATTGTCCTATACTGGACAAAGAATCAATTTGGGCCATACTGTAGTGCAGTCATGTCCACAAAAGATGCTGTAAAGTCCTCAACATCTGGAGGTGATAGGGTTGCCAACCCCCCTGGTTTGCCAGGGGTCCCCCGTTTTGGGTGGGGTTCTACCCCCGCTGGCCAGATGGCCAATGGGGGAAGACGGGGAAGACGGGGAAGACCCACCCCCACCCCCAACACCCACAGCCACCTCTCTCTCTCTCCCTTTAAGTGTGTGGAACCTGTGTTTCCTCCCAAGCCTGTGTTTCCTCCCAAGCCTGATCTCAGCTTTGTGCATTTAAAAGGGAAACGCAGCTGCTCTTAAAGGGGAAACACCGGCTCCTGCTCTTAAAGGGGAAACGCCGGCTCCTTTAAGTGCAGGGAACTGCCGTTTCTGGAGATCCGGCGCGCGGGCGGGGCGGGGGGCAGACATCCCCAACGTGACGTCATCATGTCGGGGATGGCCCACCCCCTCCAGGAACGCCCCCAAAGTCCCCCGCTGGGGGTGGAAGATGGACTTGGCAACCCTAGGAGGTGAGCTTATAAATGCCATTTTTCTCCATTTCCCAACATGGTGGCTATTCAGTTATGAAAAGACTTTAATTGTAATTTAGCTTGTTTGGTCTGGAGTTTTTCCAGTAGAAGGAGACCACAGTTTTCGCCACGTCTCTTCTGATCTCCTGAATTTCAGAGCAGAAATCCTCTGGCCATCAGGCTGTTCTCTCTCGCACACACACACTTATAAGCTTGCCTCCAGATGTTGAGGACTTTACAGCACCTCTCTCACACACACCCCTCGGAGAGACAGATGTTTGATACCCCTTTGATCCAGGACACATCGTGTCTCTTTCTTCAGGACAGCACCATCTCCTGAGCAACCACCATAGGGTTGTCCCAGTAGCTGCCTCTGCTAAGGTAAGCCCAGACTGAGCTCTCTTGCAGGCGTCCTGGTCTTAGCAGAGCACTTCCCCTTGCTCCAGGCTTTTGAGGATTCTAGCTTTTCCCCCCCAGTCATCCAGCTCCTGACTACCTTCTTGCTGCCTTTTGGTGACTTTCTCTTGGCTTGACTCCACTTATGCCCACATGGCTCTGCAGATGACATCAGTCCTGCCTGTATTGGACATCTTCTCTTCCCAGTCCCCAGAGTGGGTTCGCCACTGTTTTTAAACTCCTTTAAACTAAAAGAGGAGGTATGAACAGGTAAATGTACTTGTGATATTGTAAATAATAGAAAAAAGGCAGAGTAGAGCACCTGAAATATGGGAGGGGACAAAGCAGATAGCTGACCAAATGGTAGACTTGTTAGAATATGAACAAATTGGGTTGCCAGGTCACCGGCAGGGAAGGAGGGGAGGGGGAGGGTTGCAAGATCCAGGTTGAGAAACTTCTGAAGATTGGGGGATGGAGCTTGGGGAGGACAGGGACCTCAGTGGGGTACAATGCCCTAGATTCCAACTTCCAAAGCATCCATTTTCTCCAATGGAACTGATGTCTGTAGTCTGGAGATGAGATGTAATTCTGGGGGGTCTTCAGGTTCCACCTGGAGGCTGGCATCCCTAATGCAAAGCCAGAAGAAAACTTGGTTCATCCAGCGGGGCAGGGTGGGGTATAAATTGGAAAAATAAATACACAAATAAATAAAGAAAGCAAAGACCTCACTGTGATTTCTTTTTGTTTCATTTGTCTACAAATAGAGGTGGAATTTGTTGACTTGTGTAAATTGGTGTAAGGGGCTATGCTCCAACACGATTGTTCCTATCTCTGTCTGCAGGAACTCTTGGTGGAACTCTGTGGTTCTGTGGCATGCCTTAAACAATGGTTTTGATTTGATGTCCTGGAAGAAACCAAATCCCACTCCACCCTCTTGCTATTTTTATATTGCTCCCTCTCTCTAGAGCTTTACATTCCATTTGATAGTGCAGGTTCCCCAGGTATGAACTTTAACTCACAAATATTATATAAGGAGTATACTAATGTCTCAGATACTGTTACTTGGTGTCTGTGACATCACGATTGGAGCATCTCAAGCCCTCCTCTCCCAATGGTGCCATTGACTGGAGACAGATGACATCTTTTCAGAAAACTGGAAGTCATTTAGAGAAGAAAGTGTGGAGGCTCATCTGTCTTTTTAGTGTGGTAAACAGACTTTCCTTGCAAGGAGAGATAGGAGGCCTTCCTGAATGAACAGTGCAAAGTAATAGAGGAAAACAATAGAATGGGAAGGACTAGAGATCTCTTCAAGAAAATTGGAGAAATCAAGGGAGCGTTCCATGCAAAGCTGGCCATGATAAAGGACAAGAACGGTAGGGACCTAGCTGAAGCAGAAGAGATTAGGAAAAGATGGCAAGAATACACAGAAGAACTATACAAGAAAGACCTCGATGTCCTTGACAACCACGACGATATAATCACTGACCTCGAGCCAGACATCCTGGAATGTGAAGTTAAATGGGCCTTAGAAATCATTACTAACAACAAAGCTAGTGGAGGTGATGGTATTCCAGCTGAGCTATTCAAAGTCTTAGAAGATGATGCTGTTAAAGTGCTGCACGCAATTTGCCAGCAAATTTGGAAAACACAACAGTGGCCACAGGATTGGAAAAGGTCAGTATACATTCCAATCCCAAAGAAGGGCAATGCCAAGGAATGTTCAAACTATCGCACAATTGCACTCATATCACACGCTAGCAAGGTCATGCTCAAGATCCTACAAGCTAGGCTTCAACAGTACGTGGATAGAGAACTGCCAGAAGTACAAGCTGGGTTTCGAAGAGGTAGAGGAACTAGAGATCAAATTGCCAACATTCGCTGGATTATGGAGAAAGCAAGAGAGTACCAGAAAAACATCTACTTCTGCTTCATTGGGAGGGGACAAAGCAGATAGCTGACCAAATGGTAGACTTGTTAGAATATGAACAAATTGGGTTGCCAGGTCACCGGCAGGGAAGGAGGGGAGGGGGAGGGTTGCAAGATCCAGGTTGAGAAACTTCTGAAGATTGGGGGATGGAGCTTGGGGAGGACAGGGACCTCAGTGGGGTACAATGCCCTAGATTCCAACTTCCAAAGCATCCATTTTCTCCAATGGAACTGATGTCTGTAGTCTGGAGATGAGATGTAATTCTGGGGGGTCTTCAGGTTCCACCTGGAGGCTGGCATCCCTAATGCAAAGCCAGAAGAAAACTTGGTTCATCCAGCGGGGCAGGGTGGGGTATAAATTGGAAAAATAAATACACAAATAAATAAAGAAAGCAAAGACCTCACTGTGATTTCTTTTTGTTTCATTTGTCTACAAACAGAGGTGGAATTTGTTGACTTGTGTAAATTGGTGTAAGGGGCTATGCTCCAACACGATTGTTCCTATCTCTGTCTGCAGGAACTCTTGGTGGAACTCTGTGGTTCTGTGGCATGCCTTAAACAATGGTTTTGATTTGATGTCCTGGAAGAAACCAAATCCCACTCCACCCTCTTGCTATTTTTATATTGCTCCCTCTCTCTAGAGCTTTACATTCCATTTGATAGTGCAGGTTCCCCAGGTATGAACTTTAACTCACAAATATTATATAAGGAGTATACTAATGTCTCAGATACTGTTACTTGGTGTCTGTGACATCACGATTGGCGCATCTCAAGCCCTCCTCTCCCAATGGTGCCATTGACTGGAGACAGATGACATCTTTTCAGAAAACTGGAAGTCATTTAGAGAAGGGAGTGTGGAGGCTCATCTGTCTTTTGAGTGTGGTAAACAGACTTTGCAGGTTTTGTATCATATTATTTCAGAACCTGTAAGACCTGTTGATCAGTGATGACAATGCAACAAAGGAAGCAACACCTCTTGTTTCCAACTCACAACTGATGGTCTGTAGCCAGCATTTATTTCTTAGATCACTTTTGTTTTCTCCCTAGCCTCAGGCAGGATGATTACTTCTCCACTGCATCACCAAAGTTGTGTACACTTTATACCCTCCCAAAAATTATTTTAAAAATTCAAATGCATTAAATTTAGAATTCAATAAATAGATGGGATTAGGTGCAACTGACAATGGATTGGAACAAATACTACTGAAAAGTGCTAACAATTACAAACATTTTTTGGAAAACAAATGGCTGGCCACCCTATGTTAAAAAGAGATAAAGTATATGGGAAGGCAGAATGTTTTTTCCTGCTCTTGTGGCTGTCATGACAAGCCAATGACCACGGTCTCCTCTGTTCAATTAGCAGGACTCCCATCCCTATTCTGAAGAGGCAACAAAGAAGAGCTGCTGTGTAAGCGAAGCAAACTCTCATATCACCTCTGTGAGAAGTCTCTCTCTCTCTCTCTCTCTCTCTCTCTCTCTCTCTCTCTCTCTCTCTCTCTCTCTCTCGCCTTCGGCTGTCCAGTCATGCCACAACATTTCCAATTTTGCCTCCACTGAGGTTCGCTGCCATTTCACATTTCTCATTAGCAGCAGCTGCCTTGTCCATTCAGGTGGCCAGTGAATTTACAGGGATTGTCAGCTCAGCTTTTTATGAGAAATAGAAGGGAGAAGAAAAGGACAAATGCCAGGATTTGTAAGCCCCATAAAACCTTGCCCAGCTCCAGATTTATCTCTGCTCCAGCCCAGTGAAGAGAGCAGCTTCTGGTTACCGCAGGCCTGTTAAATTAGCACTGGGCCCTGCATTCCAGGGTATAAATATCTGCCATTGTAATGCTTAGGAATGCAAGCATGTTGGGGTCTAAAATTAAAGAGGCAGGAATAAGGCTTCTCGAGTTACCAGAAACAAGACTCCATTGTGTTCCCATTGGGCTCTGGCCTGATGCAGGAAAGTTGCCTGTTAGTATTTAGAGACCACTCCAGGTTAAATGCATGAGCCAAGCAGGCCATTCAGTCGAAAATTATGATACACTTCTTTAATTGAAACCCTCTTGACTGCACAGTTATCTCGCTCCAGCATTCCAGTCGCTTGCCTTGGTGCAAGACAGAGAACGTTCTGGGGAAGCTGAGTCCAGGATCCCAAGAGTTTGCCCCCAAGTCTTGAAGTTACTGGTGGCTGTTTTTGATTTTTAAAAAAATCACTTCCTGCACAATGCTGCTCAGGACTGCCAGTCGCAGAAGTCACAAATACAAAGACAAGGCCTCATCTCCCCATGATAACTCTGCAATCCTGAACCTCTCAAGAAGGGGGCATTTCTCTTTGGGCAACCCAAAATGGAAGCCCGCTATACTCTCAGTTCATTGTATTAGGCACAACCAGACTTGTCCTTAGAAAGGCCAGGAACCCTGTCATCCAAGACACCCCCGTGTTTAAAGTAGGAAGCCAGTGATGTAGACAGCTCACATGGGAGCTGCCAATACCCAGCTGTAGCTGGGTATGTGGTGTGGTGGGTTGTAACTGAGAATGAGAGAATCTGCAAAGCTTTTATTGGTGGGTGTTGGTAGAGGGAGGGGACAGCTGGGTCAGCAACCTGCATGCACACAGCTTCTAATTAGTCAGCAGTGCACTGTACAGATAGTTAATGGGTTTGGACTACGCCTGTGCAGATCAGTGCTGGCCAGTAAGGAGCTGTGCACTTGCAGGGTGCTGTCCCAGATGTTCCCTGCACCCAGCACCATCTTGCTATATCTTTTTGTCACCATGCACAGCCCAGGATGATTAGTTACAACTAACCTCATCTCCCTGGTCACATTTGCAAAGTAGCCAATTTGACTGGGTGAACAGGTAGAGCTCATCAGGGGTTGAAGAGCAAGGTGCGTGGACTAAAACTGTCATTTAGCCCTTTTCATTGCAGAGCTACAGAATGTGAGAATTCAGAAGAACTGGTAGATCATGGCAGTAGATTATTACAACGCTATTGGGCTACATTGCAATAGTAATTTTTGTTGTTGTTCAGTCACACAGTCGAGTCTGACTCTTTGCGACCCCATGGACCACATCATGCCAGGCCCTCCTGTCTTCCGTCGTGCTCCAGAGTTTTCTTAATTTCATGTTTGTTGCATTGATAACACTGTCTAACCATCTCATCGTTTGCCATCCCCTTCTTCTTTTTCCTTCAATCTTTCCCAGCATCAGGGTCTTCTCCAGTGAGTGCTCCCTTCTCATTTGGTGGCCAAAGTATTTGAGCTTCAGCTTCAGTATCTGGCCTTCCAGGGAACAGTCAGGGTTGATTTCTTTTAGGACTGACTGATTCGATCTCCTTGCAGTCCAGGGGACTCTCAAGAGTCTTCTCCAGCACCATAATTCAAAAGCATCTATTCTTTGGTGCTCGGCCTTCCTTATGGTCCAACTCTCACAGCCATACAGTACTACTGGGAATACCATTGCTTTGACCATGTGGACTATTGTTGGCATGGTGATGTTTCTACTTTTTATTATGCTGTCTATGTTTGCCATAGTTTTCCTCCCAAGGAGCAGGTGTCTTTTAATTTCATGGCTGAAGTCACTGTCTGCAGTGATTTGGATCCCAGGAACTTGAAGTCTGTCACTGCTTCCATGACTTCCCTTTCCATATGCCAAGGAGTGATGGGGTCGCATGCCATGATCTTACTTTTATTGATGTTGAGTTTCAAGCCAACTGTGTCATGGGGCCAGATGCCATGATCTTACTTTTATTGATTTTGAGTTTCAAGCCAACTTTTGCGCTCTCCTCTTTGACCCTGAGCCAGAGGCTCTTTAGGTGCTCTTCATTTTTTGCCATTAGAGTGGTATTGTCTGCATATCTGAGGTTGTTCATGTTTTCCCCAGCAATCTTAATTCCAGCTTGTGATTCATTCAATCCAGCATTTTGTATGATGTACTCTGCATATAAATTAAATAAGCATGGTGACAACATACATCCTTGTCATATTCCTTTTCCTATACTATGTTCCATATCCGGTTCTAACTGTCACTTCTTGTCCCTTATACAGGTTTCTCAAGAGACATCTGAGGTGGTCTGATACTCCCATCTCTTTAAGGACTTGCCAAAGTTTGTTGTGATCCACACAATCAAAGGCTTTAGGGTAGTCAATGAAGCAGAAGTAGATGTTTTTCTGGTACTCCTTTGCTTTCTCCATAATCCAGCAAATGTTGGCAATTTGATCTCTAGTTCCTCTACCTCTTCGAAACCCAGCTTGTACTTCTGGCAATTCTCTATTCATATACTGCTGAAGCCTAGCTTGTAGGAACTTGAGCATGACCTTGCTAGCATGTGAAATGAGTGCAATTGTGCAATAGTTTGAACATTCCTTGGCATTGCCCTTCTTTGCGATTGGAATGTATACTGACCTTTTCCAATCCTATGGCCACTGTGGCATTTTCCAAATTTGCTGGCAAATTGAGTGCAGCCCTTTAACAGCATCATCTTTTAAGACTTTGAATAGCTCAGCTGGGATACCATCACCTCCGCTAGCTTTGTTGTTAGTAATGCTTTCTAAGGCCCATTTGATGTCACACTCCAGGATGTCTGGCTCAAGGTCAGTGATCACACCGTCGTGGTTGTCAAGGACATTGAGGTTCTTCTTGTATAGTTCTTCTGTGTATTCTTGCCATCTTTTCCTAATCTCTTCTGCTTCTG
>NW_015164715.1:440567-466497 GCF_001447785.1 Gekko japonicus | reverse complement strand
GGGGCCACGACCATCCGAAGGAAAACCATAGAGTTTTCCCTTGGATGACCGTGGCCCCGCCCCCAGTGTGCCCGGCGTGCCTGTGTCACTTCCGGACGACGTGCACATCGGGGTGGAGTTCCCCCCGGGGCCCGATCCGCCGCCGGTGGGGATCGGGCCTCTGGGGCGGGGGTTTCCCTGCCCCCCGGGGGGACTTGGCAAGCCTAGGTTTGACCTAGATCACATCCCTTATGAATATACAGTGGAGATGAAGAATAGGTTTAAGGGACTAGATTTGATAGACAGAGTGCCTGAAGAACTATGGATGGAGGTTCGTGACATTGTACAAGAGGTAGCAATCAGCACTATCCCAAAGAAACAGAAATACAAGAAACCAAAGTGGCTGTCTGATGAGGCTTTACAAATAGCAGAGGAAAGAACAAAAGCAAAAGGCAAAGGTGAAAAGGAAAGATTTACCCAACTGAATGCAGATTTCCAGAGAACAGCAAGGAGAGATAAGGAGGCCTTCCTGAATGAACAGTAATAGAGGAAAACAATAGAATGGGAAGGACCAGAGATCTCTTCAAGAAAATTGGAGAAATCAAGGGAACGTTCCGTGCAAAGCAATAGTAATTACTGATTTTAAAAGAAACACCAAAAGTCCTCTGGTGACACCAAGGGTGAAAATGCAGGGACAACTTGACAATTGTTTGGTGTGGACACCAATCATCCTGTCCAGCAGTAGCATCACAGATGACAATGACAAAGTGAGAGGCAATACATCTCTTGATGCTTCAGTTCCAAAATTCATGACCTTCCTTTTCAGATTGAACTAGACCTTTTTGGTATTCATGTACCGTTTAGGAGATGGGAGTGTGCCTACTACTGGAAACTAAGAGTGACCAAGCAAAAGAAGTCGCTAACTGTCTTTCTGAAAACACCTTTGTGGATTTCAACACAAGAAGCCTTCTTTAGACGGGAAATGGTAACTAATCACAAGTGGTTAACATATCATGATATAATAGAATTTCCACAAGGGGAATGTAAAATGAAAACAAGAGAAAATGTGACTGCAGAAGGATATAGCTGTCAATGGTTTTTCTATGCACAACTATTAGACAGGTTTCAAGCTGATAAAAGGTTGTACGGATCTGAGTAGAATTATGTAAGAATTATGAGCATCTTATCGCTAAAATGTATAAACTTTTGTTGAAACCGAAGAAAGAAGAAGAAGAGATAAAAGAACTGATGATTAAATGGGCAAAAAACTTTGGACATAATATGCAAATTGAACAATGGGGAAGTTTGTGGTTGAAGGGTCTTAAATTTACATTAAGTTCTAGTCTGAAAGAGAATTTTTATAAAATGATGTATCGCTGGTATATGTCACCAGATAAATTAGCCAAAATGAATAAAAATGTTTCGAATAAATGTTGGAAGTGTGAACAGCACAAAACGACATTTGATCACCTATGGTGGACATGTAACAAAACCAAAAAATATTGGATACAAATACATTTATTTACCCAGAAGACTTTAAATATTAATATATAAATGAAACCAGAAGCTTTTCTGCTGGGACTAATGGACAGTTATAAAATACTCATAGAACATTGTTTTTGTACATGACTATGGCTGCAAGACTGTTATAGACTCAAAAGTGGAAAACTTTGATACTACCTACAATAGAAGAATGGTTGGTGAAGACGACGGAGTGGCAGAGATGGCCAAATTTACCTCTTTGATATACATTTATTTACCCAGAAGACTTTAAATATTAATATATAAATGAAACCAGAAGTTTTTTTGCTGGGACTAACGGACAAACAGTTATAAAATACTCATAGAACATTGTTTTTGTACATGACTATGGCTGCAAGACTGTTATAGACTCAAAAGTGGAAAACTTTGATACTACCTACAATAGAAGAATGGTTGGTGAAGACGACGGAGTGGCAGAGATGGCCAAATTTACCTCTTTGATTAGGGAAAAACACTATGTAAATTTATTGCTATTTGGAAACCTCTTATAGACATTTTGCATGAAACCAACCCCCCCCCCTACAAAAAACGAACTGTGGTTCTGAAGATTAAGAGGCAAAAAAATAAGATTACAGGGAAAGGAGATGTATTTTTCTTATTGCAACTTTAGAGCAAGAGTGCAACATGACAATGTATATCTATCTGTCACAGAAAAAAATCGGTAGTTGTTCCTTCTTTATTTCTTTATGATTGTTTAATCTTTATTCTTTTTCATTCTTTGTTCAAAATTCTTAATAATATTCATATTTAAAAAAAGAAGTTGCTGACTGGATTTCATTTGTATTAAAATAAGCCCACACTTTCATTGTAGGGGTTGCTAACATTTTTACTCACTCCTATGATTTACAGGTTCTTTGATACTGAGACAGTACTAGCTGACCATGTTGACCATGTTCTCAGTCTTGTGAAAGTCACGTGGTCTGCTGATTCCTGCATATTAAAATACTGTTTAAGGCACAGGAACTGGTCACAGGGTGTTTACTTCCAGATAAGTTGGCAACCATATTTTAAGGCAAGCAATGAAGTATTAACTTTAAAGTGTTCCTACTTTGCAAGCTGCTATGTGCTACTGGGAAATTAACATACATTGTTGGGATCTCTCCCCCCCCCCCCAACCAAGCTTCGTAGTGGCTGTATTTTTTCTTCCCCAAGCACCGCTGCTTCGGGGGTCCTCTTCCCACAGGGCCTCTAGCTCTGGCATTCTCCTTCATCCATCTGATAGGCTTTTCTTTTAAAAAAAAGCCAAACCCTCCCCCAATAGCTACATGAATTTTAAGCACAACCAGATGTTGGAGGTGAGGCTGATGAACCCCACCCTGCTCCTTTGTGCTCTCCAAGGAGGTTCTTGTGGGAGAGTTACAATCTCAACTTCTCCTCTTTTACCTTTTAAAAAAAGTTTTAAAAATCAGAATCTTTATTCATTCCAGCAGGCAATGGAGCTGGCTTATATATTGCCTTGACAGGAAGAGAATTGGTTCAGGATGTTCCAAGTAGCTGGGAAAGGCAATGGCTTTGCTTATGTGATGGATAAATCTCACCTTGTCTGATTTCAAACCCAGAAATGTGTAAACAGGGCTGTATGCAGAACATAACACTTTGGCTCTGTTCTCATCATCACCAAGGAAGGGCCTCTCAGAATGTAACCTTTCTTACTTTCAGAAACGATAGCAGAAAAGTTGTTGGAATTAATTATCCATATTTCTGTAGAGCAAATTCTAGCAGAATCAAGACCCTATGAACTGGGATGCCATTATACGTCTAACAAATCCAGTTTGAAAATGGAGCCCGATACAGATTAGAACCATCATTTCATGTTGTAGGTCCTGAGACACATTTATAAGATCACTCCACGGAAGAGTGCTGAGGGTGATCTGTAAACCATGTATATGTTTATACAAGGGACACTGCAAATTTCAGCACAAATTTGACCGTCGAATATAACTGGTTTGATGGCCACAATCAAGGTGAGCCATTCTCCAGGTTTATTTGGTTTGGCAGCAAATGGCTTGAGTGACTTGCATACTGATTTGAGGCTGAGGCGCTTGCTAGCTTTTAACTGCCTGAGCTTGTGAAGGTAGCCAATCAGAGCAGTCCTTGCTCCCAATGTGAAAGTGCAAGGAAAGGATTTTCTGAAACAGCTTATCCACCATTACAAGGATTGTGCTATATGGTTTTTTTTGCCTGCATGCTTGATTTCAAAATGTTCGGGTGTGGGGGGTGTCTCACTGTGCTGCACATTTTTCTTTAATTTTAAGAAACAGAGATGGGGGGACCTATATCTTCCATGGTGATTTGCAAAATTATGCGAAAATCCTCACAATCCAGGTGGATTGGCAGCGATTTCCATTGCTAAGGAATACAGAAAGGAACAGCAAATGGTAGGAATATCTATCTATCTGTCTGTCTGTCTTGATTTGCCAGCAGTTTATAGAGGTGATGATTGATTTAACTGTGCTTAGGTTGTGGAGTGAAGCAGTATGCAGCAATGACTGAAGAGGGGAAGAAAACCGCATTGGGCTGTGTGACAGTGTACATGCGTGAAAGCTGATCTTGCTGCAGTGTGCTGTGTGGAAATGAGTATATGAATGGGTCACAAGCAGCTGAACCAGTCATTGAAAAACTGGCTGCCTGACTGCGACTGGAGATCAGGACGTGATCCAAACTGGCTGTTGTTCAACCACCCTTAGTTTGCACAATTAAAGTGACAGCCATTTATACGATTTATCTTCAGGCAACTGAGGAAGTGGGCTCTAGGCCACAAAAGCATATGTCAAAACACATTTGTTAGTCTTCAAGGGACAAACTACCCATAACATTGGGACTTCATGGTTAGATTATCCACATGTAGACCAGCTACGAACAGCAGCTGTGCAGAGGTGGGGAGTATAGGCATCTATGGAACTATAGGTTGGGGAAAGGAGGTTTAACTCTTCCTCCCCTGCACCATCTTCCTGATTTTAGCTGTCCCTCCAGGATGCCCAGGCAGGGGGGGGGGGGGGAACTGGGACCACAAAAGTTCTTTTCTTCCCCTCCTAGAATGTAATGCAGTCTTGCAGCGCTGTTTTGGACAGGGAAGTTGCACTAATGGGTCCTGTCCCAGTAGCTGCGCTTTAGAGTCAGAAGACACGCTAGGTGATCCAGTCATGAATATCAAACATCATGCATAACTTGGCCCTGAGATGTAAAAAGATTCTGTGTTGTTTTGGTTACAAAAGACTTGTGCCCTCCATCCCAGTGCACTACATTGCTCAGGAAACTTTGAAGACTTCCTACAGTTTAAGTTTCCTCAGGCGGAAGAGCCACTTTAACTAGTGTGGAAGGGCTTCAAATTTTGCTGAGCAGAGTGTTAGGACAGGAGTGTCGAACTCATTTGTTATGAGGACCAGATCTGATATAAACGAGACCTCGTAGGGCTGGGCCATGTGTGTCATAAAATGTAATGCCAGGTAGCATAGATATAAACTTTATAAAGGACACAAACACAACTAAAGTTTTTTTAACTTTAAATAAAACATGCTTAAAACACTAGCACTCTTGCAATATTTTGTTTATTTAACAGTCTGTGATAACTGACACCTCTTGCTCTGAATTATTGCATCAAAATGTCTGTGCTGTAGAAAACTTGAGTATGCTGTTCAGTTGCATATTTGTAAGCTGCAACCTACTTTTGATTTATTGACATTCATTACAGAAATCTCATGCTCAGTGTTCTGTCCCTAGGACCCAGGGGAAAATATGAAATGGTTGGACATTGCGAGCTATTGTACATATGTTTCTTTGGGTGCTGGTCAAGGACATGAGAAGGCATCCTGACACAGACTGAGGGCTATGTGTTTGTCTTCAAAACTATAGTCTGCCCCAGAGAAATAATGACAACTCCTATAAGGCAGTGCAAGAATAGAGAGACAGCAATATATAGTGGTCAGTGTCAGACTACTATCTGGGAAGTCTGGGTTCAAAGTCCCCAGGCTACAAAGGAAACGTGCTGGGTAAACTTGGTCTAGACACACACTCTCAGCCTAATCCACCTCACCGGCTTCTTGTTATTCCTCGTCTAAATAGTTCACATTGCTTTCCTACTGAGAAAAACTGTATCTTGAGGGCATGAATACAGTGAAAAGGGGGAGGGAACCCAGTTGCACCCAGGAGAGCCCTGGCATAATGAGCCCAACAAAATACATACTATAGCAAGGCACACAAAAGCTCATACCTTGAATAAAACTTTGTTGGTCTTAAAGGTGCTTTGTATTTCTCCCGTGTAATTGAGGCAGCTGAGCAAAGCAAGGCAGGAGGAAGGGGAGAAGCCTCAGCCAATGGAGGAGAAGAAAGGCTTGCCTTTGTCTCCTGCACGATTGAGGAAGCCTGGCCAGGAAACAAGCTCTGGCTGTTTCCCTCTCTCCCCCTGGGAGGAGGAGGGGAGAAGCCTCAGCCAGTGCAGGGAACAGAAGCTTGCCTATCTATCTCTTCTGTGCTATTGAGAGAGTCTGGTAAAGCAAGCTCCAATGCAGGAGAAAGAAGCAGGAGACAGCCAGTTCCTTGTGGGCCAGATAGGAGCCCTCTGAGGGTCTGATCCAGCCCACAGGCTGCATGTTTGACACCCCTGTGTTAGGATGTGGTGCTAAGGCTTGGGAGTGAGCTACATTGAGCAGACTGAAACTCATTTCTGAGTAAACATGTAAAGGATTACTCTGTAACAGGATTTACTCCCACCCACGTTATTCTGTTTTTCTAATCCAGATTGTCACAGAGTGTCTGTAGCACCGTCAGTTTAGTTAGAATTAGTCTACCATTCAAATGGCCTTTGAAAAGTAGGAAACCATCATTTCTTACCACCTTCTATCAATCAAAAGGATGTTGGAAGTTGCTCAAAGAGAATTTTTAAAAAATACGCATGAAGTACACATGTTCTGCCACTTCTTTATTTATTTATTTGCTTGCTTAATTCATAGTATACCTTCCTTGCTGAGGTTTAAAACAGATTACACAGTTAAAACCAATACAGTAAGAACAGTATAAAGCATACAACCATCTTAGAATAAAACTGGATCACAACATTTAAGAACAATGCAGTAAACTCAATATAATACACTAGGGTTGCCAGGTCTGGGTTGGGAAATACCTGGAGATTTGGGGGTGGAGCCTGGGGAGGGCAGGGTTTGGGGATTGGAGAGACCTCAGCAGGGTATAATGCCACAGAGTCCACCCTCCAAAGCAACCATTTTCTCCAGGGGAACTGATATTGGTCATCTGGAGATCAATTGTAATAGCGAGAGATCTCCAAGTGCCACCTGGAGGCTGGCAAGCCTATAATACACACAAGCAATGCAACAAAACTGGACAGAAAAACTAGAAAACAGTACTATAAAAACAGTACAATCTATATGATGAACAAAACAATTAAAGTGCCAGAAAACTGTAGTTAACAAATGTTAACTACAACCTATTTAGATAACTATACCATCTTTTAAAGAACTTGGCTTGCCTCCTTTTGGGGCTTTGGCAATGAGAAAATTTAAAATCTGCAGGAGATTTAGATTGTGTGCAGATGGAAAGATAAATGGTTTAGGCCCCATTAACTTTCCTCTTTTTTTCGCCAAATGGCAAGCAGAGCGATATTAGTTAATTATGTGGGTGTATGCACACTTGTTGGAAGCAGAAAAGTCCATCCCTGTTTTCTGCCAGTAATACCAACAGGGAGTGTTAAATCAACCCAGCCAACATAATTTTATGTAAGATTAATAAAACAGGCAAATAAAATTAGCTCAGGCCATGTAAGCCATTCATCAACTTGCCACTCTGGCATGGCACTCTCAAATAAATTGGCAGATGGGGGACCACCTTGGAGAATGGACTGGGAAAACTTTAATTATTATTGTACTGTGAAGTCCCTCTCTGGCTGGTGTTCACCTTATCTGTGATTTCACTATCCCCCTAGTGCAGGCAGCTAACTAGTCCTAGATCAGTGTCTCGTCTCTCGTGCTAGTAGAGCACGATTAATAATAGGGGTGGGCTAGGAGCTGAAAATGGCCCTGGGGAAACCAAGCTGAGTAGCGCCTGCAGTGCAACAATCCAGTGTTTCAGGAGCACCCAGTTCAGTGGGACAACAGCAGAGGACCCATTTCATTCTCTCTCAAAGTGGCAACAGTGCAGCAGGAGTCAACTGATGAGCTAATTGTCATTACTGATGAAGGATCTAAGCCACGTGGCCCATGAGGCATTGGCAGAGTTGCTGGAGTTTGGCTGTGCTTGCTTGTGGCTACCAGCAGCCCTCTAAGACACATGCCCATGAGAGTGAAGATGCAGCCAAGAAACTAAGAGGAGAATTTGTGAAGTCTGTACGGGTTCTGCTCTGAGGAAGCTTGTTGAAGCAAGTGCTTGGAATCGTGACTTTTCACGCTACTTGGATGTAAGAATGGGAAGGACACTGAGAACATTTTATTGGCTATTGTACTTTATTTGCACTGGTTGACGCTTGAGGTAGAGAGAACCAGGCCGTCTCCAGCAAGAGAAGAGGATTTTGTCACTGGATTATTCTTATTGTGAAGGATATGTACGTCCATGTGATGTCACAGAAATGTATTAATGATTATCAAACACTTGAAAAATTGAATTGACTTTTAATAATTATATCACGGTTATTACTCTGTATTTTTTATTTACCAATCCCATGATCTCTCTACTTTTAGCTGCTCTTGGCTACCAGCAGCCCTCTAAGACAGGAGCATACCTAGAAATTTCTCTGTAATTTAAATGGCCAGCCCACCCCTGTTTGGTATGTTTGCAGAACAGGACTGGTCTGACACCTACACAGCTTGGATAATTTCCTGTTCTAATCTGAGGCCTGCATGCTTTATGCAGCAGTCACAGTGGGGTTTCCTGCAGCAAACACATCAAATGTAGATGGCATGCCCATGTCTTTAAATGCTCGTGTATGTACTTTGGGAGAGGGCAGCCCCGTCATGTTAGGTATGTACACATGGGTGTTTAGACATGTGGGTGCATTTGGCATGTTTCCTGCAGAAAACACTGGGTTTGATATGGATGCAATTGTGTATGCTGAGCAGGGCCCAGACTCCATTTCTTTGGACCCAGTATCAAAACTTTTAACTCAGGACCCAGTTCTATCACATACAATCCCATGAGTCCTAGAAAAAACTCCCCCCCCCAATGTCATAAACAGACCATGCCCATAGCAGTAGGGTTTCCAGCTTGGCTGAGCTACCCTGGACCTCTGGCCCTGATAAAGTGTACCTATCCCCCCCCCCCATACACACACTGTAAGCATCCTGCTGCTGTGTGATGTGTGGCACTGCTTCCAACACACCATGTAAAGCAGATTACAGCCTTGGTCCAGGCACATCTTTGTCCTTACTCTTTCCTCCCAGTTGGAATTTTTGGACATTCAATGGAAGCTTTCACACATGCTAAATAATGCCATTTTAATACACTCCAGAGACCGTTTGCAAGTGGGTTTTGCCATTTCACACAGTAAAATCCAGTTGCGAAGTGCATTGAAAGTAGATTGAAAGTGCATTACTTTGTGTCTGTGAAAGTGATTGTCTCTTTTAGGAAATTTATAAGTGATGCATGAGCCCTTGCTGTCCCATAGCTGCTTGTCACAGCGGTTAACCACCCTCAGTAGTTTGGAGACTCTACGGGATTTGTGCTAATCAGAAGACTTGCTCATTCATACTCGCTCTTGATTTGCCCTGGAGTGACAGCAAGCTGAGCCTCTTTTGATTTAGGGAGAGGCTGAACATGCCACTGTTAGCTTGTGAAAATAGAACAGAAATGCCATGTGGGGAAATGCACTGGGGAGGTTGGGGAGAGGGGTAGCTCTTTTAGAATTATAACCAACTATTCTTATTGCCATTTCAGGTGGGTAGTCATGTTAGTCTGGAGTAGCAGAACAAAATTCGAGTGTAGTAGCACCTTAAAGACCAACAAAAAATTCCAGGGTATAAGCTTTCACGAGTCAAAGCTCACTTTGTCAAAGTTTTTTCTATTTTAATTTCAAACTTTTTGGGAGCAGACTAGCCCCCTTCAATTAAAAAACAAAGAAACCTGTATTTTAAACACCACTGGTCTCTCAAACATAAAAATGCACCAAATTTCTTCATCCGCATGAAGGCAAGATTAACTATGCCGAAGTCTACATTAATGAGTGTTTTGACTACAAACAGCTAACTCTTGTTCCATTCTCCAACTCTCATGTGTAGAAATTCCTGTCTTATGTTACATTTCTCTCTCTCTGTGTCTCTCTCATATACACTCTCTCAATCCTAAACTAACATCTCACCGCCCCCACCACAGCCAATTTATGTGGAAAGTATAGGAGGGAATGTGGAACGGAATACTAGGACTGCGACTGTGGGGAAATGGATCTGTTAATTGCTTTCATAACATGTTCCAGCAGGGATAATCCTTTGGGCCTTCGAGTTTTCTTCTTGTGCACTGGACTCTGAGTGGCATTCCTTGGAATCGTTCATGTTGAGAGGCCATAACAACAACAATGCAGCCATTGGGGAGGTGCCCCCTTTAATCTTTATTTGTAGGCAAAATTCCACACCGAAAGAACAAGCCTGTCATGAGTTGCTTGCTGGGGTATTAAAATTGAATCTTTCCTTGACACCTCATTACACTGATGAGTACAAAGCAGTACAAATGGACCGTGTGGTTTTGGTTTGGTGCTGTTTTAACTGCTTCTATTCGTTTGAGCTTCTACTACAGTCCTAAACATTAACACTGTCCTTGCAACACAGTCTTTGGTGAAGTTGTGCCCATCCTCAGCACTTGCTTGCTGATGCAGCAAACCTTGAAGATGGGGCAGCTTGATTTCTTCCCTTCTGGAACCACCCAGGAAAGTTGAGAAAGAGACATTGGCGATGGAACAGATTATTATTTGTCAGAAAGCTTTTGACAACTGGTAGCTTATAGTGTGCTTTTGTTTGTGTCAACTGGACCATTCTGCAGTAGCTTGTAGCATCATCTTAAACCTGAGAGTCTGTCAGTTCAAGCCGATTCCACATGGGACTTTCCCCCTGAACAGAGATCAGGAAATCCCTGCATTTAATGGGAAGGCCCACACAACCATCATGCACATTTGGAGCATGGCATACTTGGAGCTTCCCCCTTTAAACCAGGTCAAAAAATTAAACTACTTTGCTCTGGTTCAAAGTGGCTGTGGGGGAGTGTCTGTGTGGATGCTCCTTCAAGTCCCACTGTGTGTGTGTGGGGAAATAAACTCTATTTTCAGAATGGCACAGGGCAGCTTACCCCTGCCCCAGTTTATCCCTTTAAAGGGGTTCCCTCCCTTTTCCCACCAAGATGCACGTACCACCATCACATGGCTGAGCTGAGAAAGGGAAAGTAAGGGGAAAGGGGGGAGGGTTCTGGGCCTCAGGGCATCCGGGCAGGATCACCACTGCCTGTGTGTTGGTGCACAGCCACAACAAGGAATGGAAAGAGAAGCCAGGGTGGAGGGGCAGCAGGAGTGCAGGGTGTGTCGATGCTCTTCCTGCCCATTCTCCTCCCACTTACTGCTGCATCCATGCCGGGGGCGTGTATTTGTGCCCCAATGCAAATGCAGCCAGGTTGTTATAGTGCAGCCAATCCACAGAACAAAATGGGGCGGTGGAGAAGAAAGAAAACCAAGATATCTGCTGGCACTGTAGTGTTTTAGAGATGATGGGGTATTTTAAGTGCTGTAGTGGGAGATGCCAGAGAGAAATATTCTATTTTGGGGTGCCTGCTGGATGTATGCAATGAGGTTCTGATTTATGTATTTCATGGGTTTTACAGCCACTGCATGGTCATGGATTAGGCAGCACTACCTCAATTATTCAACTCTGTCATTTGCCGTCACTGGCCACCAATGCTACCTCTAAGCTGTGGAGTCTTGTGAGCAAAAATTCTACTTTGTGAGCTACTGGCATTAAAGTTGTGAGCAAGCGATTTGGCTACTGCATAAATTAGTTTGCTCTGGAGACTTCCTGAGCTAAGACAAAAACGTGTGAGCTGGAGGCTAAAAAACTGTGAGCTAGCCCACACTAACTCAGCTTAGACGGAACACTGCTGGCCACCACAAGCTCCATTTGAATAAAAATAACTTCACTGCTTGGGCTTTAGCAGGTCTCTGGGGAAAGAAAGTTCCAAAGTCAAATGACAACCACTGAAAACATCGCCCTCCGTAACTTGTATATGCCCTGATGTTGAATGGATGGTACATTTAAGAGAGAGTTTCTGGGCTGTTTGAAAGATCTGGATGGAACACAACAGCAGAAGTGACCTCTCATGCTGGAACTAGACCATTTAGGACTTTGCAGGTCATCCTGTCTTGAGAATCTGCCTGCCTTTCCCCCACTAAAGTGCACTGCAGCTAGATGTTGTACAGTGACATCCTAAGCAGAGGTACTCTGTTCTAATTCCACTGAAGTCAGTGGGCTTAGAAGGGCATAACTCTGCTTAGGCTGGCGCTGTTATTAAGCTATCAACAGTAACCCCAAGGTATCTTTCCTGAATAGCTGCACAGCTATAAAGTGATGCTTAATAGGGCCATCAATTAGCAGGAATGACTGTTAAGTGTGACCGTTCCTTGACCAACATGCTAGGAACCTCTCCAGCTAAAAGCATTAATGTTGTAGGGAGTCAGGGGCTGTGACACTCAGACCCACATCTCAGGCCCCTGCTGTCATTTCAGGGCGTCATGTAACAGGGATCTGTGATGCTATCCTAAGCAAGGAAAAATGATGTTCTTGACAAGCCAGGCCCTCATTTTTCATGATATTCTTGGTGTCTGATAAGCCCCCTCCCCTTGGGAAACAAGGCTGCTCACCTGTCTCTGGCTCACCATCTGAAGTAATGAGCTCTGACGAAAGATGCTGCTGAAATAAATGTTGTTAGTTTTTAAGGTGTCACTGTACCGCTTTTTTATTTGGCCACAATAGATTAATCTAGCTACTCCTCTGGAATTATCAGATGCACGCCATTTTTTTTCTTTAATGTAAACCACGTTGTTGATATGTCAGCCCCAGGTAAACAAACAGGCCAGGAAGAAAAGAGAATCATTTGGTATCACATGTTTTTACCAAAAATAAATAAATAAAAATCCTGGACCTTGGGATTATCATATTTTTGCTGTTAAACCACTAATGAGCTTTGAGGAATGTCAACTTCCCCATGGGATCAACTGGGTGTTTTAACAGGGAGGTGTCAGCATGGATTTCTGCTGATGGTGTCTATGGCTGATCAAACAGAGAGGTAATTAACCAGCCAAGACTTTTTGATCATTGTGTTACTTTTGAAGGGGGATCAGAGAGGGGAATGGAAGCAGGGGGAAGAAATTTTTTGATAGTAAAGCTGGTTCAGCACCTGTGCTGTAATGAATATTTTTTTAAAAAAATGGCAATAGGAATAAATTAAGATATGCTGTTAATAATAATGTTATATCTGAATTTGGATCCCAGCTCATGGTCCTAAGTAGGACTATCAAGGTGCTTTGCAAAATAAAATCCCATATGTATATGAAAAAGATGCAAAGGCACAATAAAAATGATAAATGAAACAAGAAATAAAGTGGTTAAAATCACACAATTTGTTCCAGTAACTTTGTGTAGTGTCTATTAAATTCTATGTAGTGCTCCAATTAGTGTTTTGCTTCTGGGTTATTTAGGATTAAAATCAATACCTGATAAAACAGGCATTAAGTTTGTCCTTGTTCTTATGAATGTAGATTTAGAAAATAATTCAAGATGTGATTTAATTTATCTGCATGCCTTCCTGCTCACCAGTCCATTACTGAATATCTTGATTTTGTGTCCCTCTTATTACCTGGTAACTTCCAGTTTCCCAATCCTGAGTTTTCATGATTTAGCTACATTTTACTATTCCATTGTCCAACCCCCTTTCCAAAGTGCTGTGTGGCACAGTAAAATTACAGTCTGGGTGCGTGTCAAAGCAATCCCACAATCCCCTTCATCATGCATCCTGGAGAGGGAAAATCCAAGCTACCTTTATTCACCACCCAAAGTAGGGTTGCCAGCTCCAGGCTGGAAAATACCTCAAGATTTGGGGGGTGCAGCCTGAAGAGGGTGGGGTTTTGGGGGAGGGCAGGGACTTCAATGGAGTATAATGCCATAGAGTCAACCTTCCATAGTGTCCATTTTCTCCAGGTGAACAAATCTGTGTCGCCTGGAGATCCATTGTACAGGAGACCTCCAGCTACCACCTGGAGGTTGCCAACCCTAACCCAAAGAGAGGTTCTGTGTTTTGGGCCATACTCTGTTAGTATGGTTTGGCTTTGGAACCCAAGTGGTTTGGATCCCACTTTTATTCGTTATGCAGTTTCTTCCTGAAGCATTTGATGTGCTGTATATACAAGTCAGTTGCGTTCTGCTCATTTGAAATAATAATAGCAATAATTTCAGCCTTTGGGGTGGATTCGGTCACAAATTCCCTATTACCCTATGTAGGAAGCCCCTCCCTTGGTTCTGCACCTTTCAGCTCAACTGCTTCCAAATTGTTTGCAGTTGGTATACTGGTTGTGCAGTTGCCCCTGAAATCCACTCTTGCTGTTGTTGTTCTGACTCTGTACTTGCTTCACGGGCTCAGAGCAACATTCCCAACCGCCCGCTCAGCCCTGAAGCATCATACTCATGCTGGTAGTAGATGGCGACTCTGATTCTTTCCCTCCGGCGCAATTCTTCCTCTCTCTCCTGCCCTTCCTTCTGGGGATCTACTCCTCCTGTTTCCATGGAGACACCCCATAAATGTGAAGCCTGAGCCTTCGTCCATCGAGGCCAAAGGCAAAGCGGCCACTAATTTTAATTGCAGTGGTATATGAGAATCTGGGCTGGCATCTTTGTCTTGTGGTTATTAACAATTTATTGGAAGGGGGAATGTTTCATATGACATAAATACGGAGTGATGTATTATTCATGAATGTCACGGAACCCACAATAAATAAATTCAAAAGCTTGTCATAGCCCCTAAGGTGCATAGTGCCCCTGAAAACTCTTCTCCTCTAGCACTGGTAGGAATATTTTTAGAAAATGAGTTCATGGTGTGACTATAACCATTCCTAAAGTGTTTATCCTTTAAAAGAGGAAAGAAGAAAGGGGGTTAGTGATTGGGGATGAACAGATGCTCCATTGCTTTATTCCTAATGTTTAGATGCCTTGCATCAACATTCACAGGTATCTGTGTGTGTGCGTGTGCGTACATGCACGCATGTGTATTTATACCCAACAAACATCAAATATCGGATATAAAACCTACTGCTAGAAAGTCTAGAACTGACTCTGAATTATTCTTAAAGAGTGTGGATGTAGATCTCCAGCATTTAATTTAATGAATATTTGTAAATACTTGAAACAGAGGAGGGAGGGCAAAGGAGGGTGTCTCATTTGCTTCCTCCCTCCTTGATGGACAGTGGGGAGAGCAAAGCCACATCTGACGACTCTTCCATACTTTCAGTGCTGAAAGAACTGTCCTATTTATTTTCGAACGTGCATGCCAATGAACTTAGTCAGTTATGTTAAATTAATTATCGTTTAACCATCCCTTTAACTGTTTAAAGAAATTCCCAGAGCATCCCCAAGTTATTTCAACATTTTTTTCAGGCACAAATCAGAGTCCTTCAGCCCTTATTTATTCTTATCTTTTCTAATCCTCAGTTTATATGGGCTTTTGGGGGCGGCTGCCCCTTTTTTGCCCCCCCCTTCACTGAATTTTTATCGTTTCTGTGGTTTTGGCAAATTTTGCTGTTATGAATTTTCTTTGGGTTGCTGCTCTTGGTTTATTTTGATATCATGTTTTATTTTGCAGTATTCCATGTTTGTGTCTTAGTGATAATTCCCTTTTTTGCTTAATATTATTTGCAGCTTTGAGGGCTGGCTGAGTTTACTCCGTGTTAAAGCAGAACAGACATGTTTCTAAACAGAGGAACATTGGCCGAGGACAGACTGGCAGTTTGAAGCGCGAGGGTGTCATGGCAAAAAATAACTCGGGAGGCAAGCGCTACAAGACGGGCTGAGTACGGCTGGAGAACGCCTGACAGATGTATCTGTGTGTACCGGCCCTTTAATCCATTTGTGAAACGTTTCTATCTCGGGGCAAACTGCCAGTCTGAACTCAGCCATTCTCTTTCTGTTGGGGAAAGAAAAAGGAATTCCTCTAAGTGCTCTGTTACTTGCAGAGATGTAAGAGAAAAGGGCACAGGCAGTATTTTTCCCATTTGACTATTAAGAAGCAAAGCTCCCTCCCCCTCTCGGTGCTCCTGCAAATAAACGCAAAGGCACTGGAGTGACTGACATGTGCTTGGGCACCTGTCACTTATTTTTAATTGTATTAAAATCTTAATTTTATTAACATCATGTCATTAAAATGTTGTAGCGTTTATTCAGTTCTTATTAACAGTGACTTGTTAATAATAGTAATGATAGGTAGTTAATAAAGACCGTGACTTGTTTTAATGGCATCAATAATTTTACTTTTAACAGATTAAACTACATGTACAGTTATGTGTCCTGTCCCCCCAACAATTGCCGGCTACATTGAATGGATAAACAGTTGCAGAACACCCTCTGGAGCATTATCAAATGCATCTTTTAATTGCACAGTCTTCCATTGTACCATTGTAGCTGTTCATTTCCCATTTTTACCACCTTTTCTTTGTTCCAGATAACCACAGCATTGTGTTAAGGACAGTCTCACTATGAAATTTGTTCTCCACACACCTTCTCATACATGGTCATCATACTGAATCCATATGAACCTTTTGTGTCTACATGTTTATACTATGTATTTCTTTAGACAGTTTTCTGTGCATATTGCTTCCTAATTTCTGTAATCCTAGTCCTGTTGCATTGTTAACAGAGGTATTACGCTAACAGATTGAATTTTTAAAATGTTTTGTAATCTTCCTTAAGTCTCAGTGAGAAAGGTGGGCTATAAATGAAGCAAACCAATCAATCTTTTCCATTTTGCGCTGCGAAATATGCACCTGTCTGGAGACACTTTAAATCCAGAGATCCTAGAATATGGGCCATCACTTTGTAACTGGTGGGGTTTTTTTAATGGAGACAGGGCTTTAGTTTCACAATCCCCTGACAGCCTCTATCATGGAATGAATATTGGGGTGGAGAAGCCATGCTGGGATCTTCATCAGAGACCTGTGCTCTTGCTTTCCACTGAGAGATGGCTGCCAAGAGATACTTCAACCATGATGCTTTGTTTAAGGAATTCCCTTCCTGCAATAATTTAACTTGTACCTACTCTTCTGAGACTGACAGTGACATCCTAAGCAAGGTGATATACTTATAAGCCTACTGACATCTACGGACTTAGAAGGGTGTAACTCTGTTGACTGCACTGTTTTATGCACCAGGTAAAGGCTTCTCTTTTTTTCACAGGCCATTGGTGATTTTTGCTGGTTTAGCATCTTCCTTCCTTTTTTGGTGTGTGGGGGGGGTATCTTTTTTTGCTGCTGTTATTTTGTCTGTGATCTATTCCAATGTCTTTGGTTTATTTTAATATTGTGCAGAGTTTTATTGACCAGATGTGAGCTGCCTTGAGAACTTTTATTGTGGATACTGTTGTACTTATACTCAATAAGTAAATCCAAAACACATCTCATGTTGAAGCTCTGCATTTTAAAGACATGACTGGCTCCTTTGGTTACACAGAGAAAGAATGGTTAAAAAGGGATACATAATTTCATGTATTTTTTGCTTATAGTCTATCTTTCTCACACAGACTTAATTAAAAGAAATAATCCAGTACAAGTGGTGTAATGCCATGACACAGAGTTAAAAGTTACATTTTGTTCTTATTAAGCCTGTGATTTCAGCAAATTTGTAACAAGCTGGGGACCTCATACAGGAGGAGAAATCCCACTCTCCCCAGCCTCATTTTTCTCCCCTTCCTCTCGCTCAACTTTCCACCTGGTCCTTCCTTCCCCTGGCTGTTCACCCCACACGGTCTTTCATCTCCTCTCCCCCACCCCGCCCCACACTATTCTTGCTTTCCCTATCCATCTCCTTTGACTGTTGTTGGGTGCCTTTTGGGTTGCTTCTTGTGACATTTGTGCATATACAGATGCCACTACTACTGGCTTAGTTTAGTTTCCCCACTTTGTTTTACTTCTATTTTTCTGCACACCTGAAGTTCTCTTCAGGTTTTGCAGAAACACGTACCTTACCCCTGTGGGGATTTTTTGATTTGCAATGCAGGGCTACTCAAAGCTATTAGAAATATGATAGTTGCAGCAAAGTTAGTTTATGCAAACTATTGGAAAGTACAAAAACCGTCTATCATAAGTATGGTTTAGGAGCTGGGATTTTTTTAACAACTGCAAAACTGTTGTACTTATACTGACCACTCATTTAAGATCAATTGTGAAGCAGGAAAAAGTAATAGAAACACAATATCCGTATTTTGAATGTTTTTCAATGCAGTAATGTAAACACTGTTTTGGTATAATTATTTATGAGTCCATTCTGTACTGACTGATTTTGATATTTGCATGTTTTTAATATACCTATATATCCTCATTTATATTATTATTAATGAGGAGAAGAAGAGTTGGTTTTTATATCCTGATTTTCTGTACTGTAAGGAGTTTCAAAGTGGTTTACAATCGCCCTCCCTTCCTCTCCTCCCCACAACAGCCACCTTGTGAAGTAGGTGGGGAATTCTGAGAGAACTGTGACTGGCCCAAGGTCACCCAGCAGTTTTCCAGATTAGCGTCCACCACTCTTAACCACTACACCATGCTGGCTCTTACATTGGGAGGGAAGGCAGCATGGCATAGCCTGATCTCATCAGATCTCGAAAGCTAAGCACTTGGAAAGGAGACCACCAAGGAGGCCTCTGCAGAGGAAGGCACTGGCAAACCATCTCTGCGTCTCACTTGTCTTGAAAGCCCCTGTGTTGGGGTCATCATAAGTCAGCTGTGACTTGACGGCACTACATACACACACACAGACACACACAGTCATTATTTATAAATATAGATATATACAAAATACAGATCTTTGTTTACTACATGAAACATATCTAAACATTGATTCAGTGAGACACAAGGGCTATAAATAAAGAATATCCTGATTCATAATTCAGTGAGACAAGGAGAATAGAAATAAAATTTGCCAGCTCACTAAACTATACATCTTGACTAACTTGCCCATACGTGTGTGTAAATTGCAGTCGAGTCGCAACCAACTTATGGTGACCCCAGGAAGGGGCTTTCGAGGAAAGTGAGAAGCAGAGGTGGTTTGCCATTGCCTTCCCCTGCAGAGCCTTCCTTGGTGGTCTCCCTTCCAAACACCAACCCCATGTAGCTTCTGAGAACTGATGAGATAGGGTTGTACCATGCTGTCTTCCCTCCCACTTGCCCAAATAGATACCACCTAAAATGTTATGAACACGGTCCCATTCTAGGGTTGCCAAGTAATTCTTCGCTGGGAGCGGGGGGCTCCCGGCCGGCGTCGGGTGAGTGTGCGCGCGCATGTCACACGGAAGTGACGTAGGCACGCTGGGCACTCATAGAGTTTTCCCTTGTATGGCCATGGCCCCGTCCCCAGCGTGCCCACGTCACTTCCTAGTGACGCGCATGCCAGGGGGCGGGGTTCCCCCCGGGGCCCGATTCTGCCACGGTGGAAATCGGGCCTGCAAAGCGGGGGTTTCCCTGCCCCCCGGCCCGATTTGGCAGCCCTATCCCATTGTCACATAAATAACAAAATATTTCATAGCTGTTTCTGCTATTTAATAAGTAAACAATGATTCATAATAACATTAATTCTGTAATTCCTCAAAGTAATAGATACCACACAGAGACTGCTTAGCTCACAGAAAACAGAAGGCGAAATTCCCTCTGTAGTCTTATCATTTCAGAACATTATGAACATAGCCCAATGTTCCGTAAATTTATTTGAAATATCAAAAGTTTCTTAATGCTCTTTGGTGATACGTTAATTTATTAAGCAACACATACTCCCAGTCAGAATTCAACCAGTTTCTTGGAGCTGGAGGGTATGGTTTTTTATAACTGCTTATTATTTGTATAAACAATAATAATTTTAAAAGAGCTGTATTTTGTGATGTTTCAGAGACTTATCTTTCAGTTTTCACCCACTAAAGCACGTGATCATTTGAGGTTTGGCCAAGCAATTATGGGAGGGAGTGCACAAAACAGCCCAACCTAAGTAAATGTAGTCCATGTCAATAAGTGTACTCTGTATTGGTCAAATGGTAGAGTATTGCCTGCAGACTTTTATTTATATTTTGTAAATAAAAGGGGTAGGAAAATAAATACACATTGATGGGGTCTGAATACACATTGATGGGGTCTGAACTGGTTTGTTAACCACAGTTAGTCTTAAATACGGTTCTGCATTCTGTACAAACATGGACATCGTAGCTTACTCCTGGCTAGGGACATATGAACACCTGCCAGTTTGGCTCATGCTCTGTTCACTGATCACAAGCAGGGACGATTTTTCGAGGACTGGTTCAGTAAGTCATCAATCTGTTTGCCGGTATTCAACATGTTGCTTCACTGTATTTATTCCTAGCCATGCATTGCGACTGAGGGGTGACATGATTGAGGTTTATAAGATTATGCATGGGAAAGAGCAGGTAGAGAAAGAGGTACTTTTCTCCCTTTCTCACAATACAAGAACTCGTGGGCACTCCATGAAACTGCAGAGCGGTCGGGTTAGAACGGATAAAAGGAAGTACTTCTTCACCCAAAGAGTGATTAACACATGGAATTCACTGCCACAGGAAGTGGTGGCGGCTACAAGCATGGACGGCTTCAAAAGGGAATTAGATAAGCATATGGAGCAGAGGTCCATCAGTGGCTATTAGTCACAGGCCTTTGGCCTGATCCAACATTGGCATCTCTTATGTTCTTATGTTTCTCTCAACTGCTCTCAGCACAGCTTTCACTTCACTCTCTAAAATTGCAGGTTCTTCTTCAAAAGCAGGTGCTTCTTTAAACTCCACTGTTCAGATAAATAGTTATTTCAGCAAATATATCACCCCTTGCTCTCCCTGGGCCTGATCCAGAAACCATTTCTGCCTGGTCTGATATTCTTTATGATAAAAAGTGAATGGGAATGGGTGCATACACACACACAGCGAGCCTCAGTTCAGAGAAGTCTGAGGTACTGCTGGCTCGTGACGTAGCTGATTGAGGATTTGACTGATTCTAGCTGAAGAAGAAGAAGAGCAGCTTACAATTGTCTTCACTTCCTCTCCCTACAACAGACACCCTGTGAGGTAGACGAGGCTGAGAGAGTTCTGAGAGAACTGTGACTGACCCAAGGTCACCCACCTGGCTGCATGTGGAGAAGTGGGGAATCAAACCTGGTTCTCCAGATTAGAGTCTGCAGTTCTTAACCATTACACCAAACTGCATGCTTCCTATAAGACCAAGTAAGAAGCATAAAGGAGCTCTTACATCCAACCAGGCAGATGGATATCCAAGTGTAGCCTGGGGACGAAACACCTTTAAACACCTTAGTTTTGTTTTAACTGCAACCCTTACTGGAAAAACCAATTATCCATACTCTGGTTACATTCTAGTTAGATTACTGTAATTGTGCTTTGCATGGGTTTTGCTTATGAAGACTCTTCAGAAACTACAGCTGGGTACCGATCATATGCAGAATTAGCTGCACAATAGGCATGGATGCCAGGCGGATTTTAAGGGTGCGATCACGGGAACATCTGGCAAGCGTCCCGCACCCATCGGCAACCCGTCTCACTCCGCCGAAGAAGCGGAGTTAAAAAATACCGAGGAAAGTCCAGTATCAAACGGGTTGCTACGGGCCACAGATGGACTTTCCCCTGTTTGATCGCTCCAGTGCGCTCTCATGGCGTTGGGATGGTCTGATCAGGGCATCCTGACCCGTTGTTTTTTCCCCCTTCTCAGTATGCGCATCATTGCATACTGCAGTAGGAAGCCCTCAGTGTGGAGATGCGATTCATTGATCCTCCGTTTAAGCGAATCAAAAACAAACAGCAAAAAACCCCAACCCAACTCACCCGTGATTGCATCTGATCACACAGTGGCGGGCTATGCCTGCAGCTTCAAAGAACTATGTGATCACGCAACTGCAAGTCAATTTCCTCTGGGTTAAATAGCCTCGCTTCCCCCGCACATTATCTCACGTTATCTCATGCGTGTGACTGGGACCTTGGTCTAGAATGCTGCTACTTATCTCATGCGTGTTACTGGGACCTTGGTCTAGAATGCTGCTACAAAGCTGTTGAGTGGGAAAGACAGAAGGGAACTTACTGTGACATTGGCTACCAGTCTGTTTCCAGGCACAATAAAAAATGCTGGTTCTTGCATTAAAGCCCTCAATGGCCTGAGAAGAGTATTCGAAGGCCTATTTTTCCCCATGCAAACCTGCACAAAGATCTTCTTCAGAGGCCTTCCTCTGTGCATCCCACCTTCACTGGCTGCCTAAAAGGAATATGACATTCTTTGCTGGAGAATCTCACCTGTGGAAGCTCCTACCTATATTCATTCACCTAGCACCTATGGAGTTTTTACACAGGTAATAGGGTTGTACTGAAATGAAGTGGTTCAGAAAGATGCTTTGGTAAAGGGACAATGATAGTGGACTATAATACTGTGTACTGTCACTACGTGTGCTCCTGTTATGTCTGCATTATTTAATGTGCCATGTTTAAATGCTTATGCCTTGTTTCAGCGCCATTTCAGATTTCAGCGTGTTTTTTAGATTTCTACATCTGCAGTCCAAACTTTACTTATTGTTTATTAGCTGTTGATCATATTGATTTATATGCTGTAATCTGCCTTGAGTCTGAGAAAGGCAGGCTATAAATAATGTAAATAAATAAATAGGTGCTGAATAACAACTGTTTTGTTTATCTAGGTAGCATATTTTATTCTTTCCCCACCATTTCTGATTATTTTTGCTTTTAATCTCTTTTGAATTTTTAGCAGTTTTATATTTGTAAAATTGTTATAGGCTGCTGGGCGGCCTTGAGAACCCTGTGGTCGGTAGGCCAGATATAAATATTTTGAATACATTATAGAAAGGATAATAAATACAGGATTTCATGGAACTCTCTCATGAATCGACTATTTAACAAACATATAATGTGCAAAACTAAGGCAAATCCCTTGACCCAAATGCCTAGTTAGGGCCAGTTTGTTCTCAAGGGTAAATCTGTTTCAGGACTGTACTACTCAGGCAGCAAGTGAGAGGGTGTTTTTCATATTTCAGTTGGCTTCTGTTAAAAATGATGCACATACAATCACATTATACAGAGACAGCTAGGCTGAATCCTTTCTGTAATGGTGTGGGTTGGGTTTTCTTTTAATGTGAAGGATTTTTCTGTACAGGGAAACATTGAAGCTTATAGCCTACAGTCACACTATCCCCTCTACAGCTTGACTGCTTGATTCTGCTTGAATGGATCTTGTGTTATCACAAACTATGGGTGACACAAAGTTTGCTCTGAGAGGACCTTGTATAAAAGAGGTTGATAGAACGAAAGCCACTGTAAGAACAGCTTTCCAGACCGGGAGAAAGGAAACAAGAGGTTTCTTCACTAAACAGAGACCAGACAGTTTCCCACCCAAAAGTAACAATGTGGAAAAACTGTGCTTGATCTTGTGGGGAAACAGTGGGGCAAGATGCCTGCCTGTCCCTTATCCACTTCCACCTCTGTCCTCAAGCCATTCACTGGAGAGAGAGAAAAAATCACTTGAAGCAGTTAATTACCCTTTTAATAGACTTTGACCGCCCTTTTGTACTCACCCTCGAGGTGGTTAAGAAGGGCGCGTTGTTTGTTCCCTATGCTTTCAATGCCTGTTTATTTGTGGTGGGAGAAGGCATTCGGATCCACTCTGCGACTGTGGGGATGGCACTTGTGTGACGATACGAAGTGGGCTTGCGAACGCGCACCGCCAAGTTATGAGAAGCAGTTTCCATGGGTGGGACGGATACAATTACCGAGGGGAGGGGAGGGGAGGGGGGAAGGATCCGTCTTTCTCCTCGACTTTGGAAAACATTCGGTGCGTCTCGTCTTGGCTCTGACCGACCGAGCCGCGAGCCAAAGCGCGCGGGGGAGGGGGGCTTGGCGCGCGGGAGGCGGGGCCTGGGCCGGGGCGCAACGAACGGAGCCGGAGCTGGGAAGGGGCGGGGAGTGGGCAGGGCGCGCCCACCCAGGGGGAGGGTCCGGGGGGAAGGCGAGCGGAGGCGCGGCAGAGCCTTCAGCTCAGCTGCCCGGAGAGGCCCGGGGGTAGCGGTCCCAGCTCCGGCTCTGCCTTGTCCCGGCCGGGCGGCGGTAGGAGGATGCCGAGTCCAGCGGCCAGCCCCAGCTCCACCGCGCCTGCCGCCGCCGCCGCGCCCGGGCCACGCGGACGATGTGGCTGCGCCGGGTTCCGCTAGGGACAAGCAGGGATGAGTAGGTGAGTTGAGTGGCGGCCGAGCGCAACTCGAGACCGGACCTTTGGGGCTGGGGAGGGGCCGAGGGCTGGGCTGGCTTGGACCTGGGGCTGGCGGTCGCGGGGGCGCCCAGCCTCGGGGAGAGGGGCGATTATTTTCCTCGCCCCAGCCGATGGCCCGACCCGAGGAGTCCCTGGCTAGGGAGCGGGCCGCTGGCTGGGGGACGGGGGGCTGCTGGAGGGTGCATCCAGCGGGGAAGGGGGCTAGCCGGCTTGCAGGGGCGCCCTGGGCTCGAGGAGGGAGGAACTTGGGGGAACTTTCCCTTTGCTGCCGAGCTCTGGGACTGGAGGGCTGAATTGCGGAGGGAGACGGACAAAGCTGTGCGCTGCGCTGCACGGGAGGGGGGGGGGGGGGCCGCGGCGGCGGCGGCGGGGAGGAGACTCTCTCTCTGCACACACACTCTCCCTTTCCTTCTGACAGGGTTGCTCAAATCTTCTTAATTGAAAGCCCGACCGCTATTTGGTGGGGCTGTCGCTGCTGCCACCCCCTGGAAGCCCCCCTGGGGCACCTCCTCATTAGCCCTGATTTTCGAAATGCTGCTCATGCTGTATTAGTCCAGGGAGGGAAGGAGGCAGGGAGGGGGGGATGTTCCCTGGCGGGTGGCATAGTCAGCATTTGGGGTTGAGTCCTTTTAGGGAGGGGGGGTGGCCGTCGGGTCTTTTGCAGAGCAATGCAAAGGTTGCAGAGGCTGGAAGCAATCCGGATGGCACGGCCGGTGCTCAGTGAGTGCTGCGTCCCACGGGGAGGTGTTGTGCGTGGAAGAGGAGTTTGCACGGCGAGGTGCCGAGCGGGGGGAAAGCTCGGAAAGAGAGAGGCGCAAGTTACAGTGTTCGCGGATTGTGCAGGGAGGGAGGGACTGTTCACGAGTGCGATGTAGTTGCATTCTCTCCTGGAGGGCGGTGTGTGTGTGTGTGTGTAAATAGAAAATATGATCTGGTTCTTTCTGTGCGTGTTCATGCAGTTCCGACTTGCACAGCGGTTGCCGAACATGGGTATGTTTGGGGGCCGCAGAAAAACCCGCGCCCTTTGTTTGGATGCTGTGTCTGCAGTGACCCCTGGGGCGAGAGAAGCAGCCATCTCTGGAGGAATTTTGATTCAGCGTGGCAGTGGCTGGTCCCTTTTTCTTTGCCACTGCCCGGGGTCTCTATCTTGCTCGCGGGAGGGGGAGGGAGTTGAAAGTGGGAGCTTCCCTCACCGCGCATGCGCTCCCTATTGATTGCCTCTGCAAATCTCCTCAGGTTGTGCGGGGCTCGTTGGCTGTCAGTCAGCTCAACTTGCACGGAGCGCCGTGCAGAGTGGATTCAAACAATGTCAGGTTCAGCCTGCCTCTCTCTCATCATCCATGACATTACTTTGCACACTCTCGCAGTGCAGCCGGAGGCAGTTAGGGAGGTTGGGGCAGGAGAGGAAAGGGGGGGGGGAGCCGGGCTGAACAGAGGTTTACTGGCTCTCTCCAGCCTCAGCCGACACCCTTCAAGAATGTGATCTGGAAGGCCTCCTAGCTCAAACATGTAGACACAGTGCAGGTGTTAAGCAGGCTGTCAGACAGGTGATCTCTGTGGAATCCCTAAGGGCAAGCTTGAGCCCCTCTGGATCCATCAGTGCTCATGCCTGTTTGCTGGACACTCTTGCGAACATGAGGTCCTGACATTGCAGCAAACAGAAGGGGTTGGTTGTTTCTAGGCTGGTCATGGATGCACTGTTGCCACGGCAGAACTGTGCCCGGAATCCTACACAGGATGCTGTTGTTCTACCTGTTCTGTACTGTTCAGTTTTTCTTGGGGAAGAGCACAAGCTCATGATCCATAAGGAGGTTGGCTTTCAAAACAATGACAATGATCAGCTCTGGTTACTTAAGATGCTCTCTCCCTCCTGCACCTTCTCTATCAGAACAACACACTGTCCGAAAAGGTATGCTT